>NC_066893.1:19694670-19892913 GCF_022985175.1 Labeo rohita
AAGAAACCATAGAATCTTTATACAAAAGAAATCTATATAAAACGAAAATAAATAAATAAATGAAGGATATATCAAACAAATAATCTTTATACAAAAATATAGACATCTATATAAAGCAATATAAAATTACATAAATCTTCATATATATATATATATATATATATATATATGTGTGTGTGTGTGTGTGTGTGTGTATATATATATAACATCTTTGTAAAATTAAATCTCTAAATTAAAAAAAATAGTGAAAAGATAAATAGACCAAGCACACAACCATTATAAAAAATGAAATCTACGTAAATTACATAAAATAATCTCCATACAAAAAATACCTATTTAAAACTAAATAAATAAATAAAAACATTATAATTAAATTATAATAAAATTATGTAACATTAAATATAAAAAATATATAAAAGAAGCCAAACAAATCTTTATACAAAACAAAATAGATAAATAAGTAAATAATAACTTAAGATTTAATTTAAAAATAAATAAATACATACATAAATAAATACATTAAGGATAAATCATAATCTTCATACAAAAATATAAACATACATAAAAAATTAAATAAATTTAAATCTATGTAAAATTAAATCTCCATACAAAAAATTAAATCTATGTAAAATTAAATAAATAAACAAATAACCTTCTTACAAAAAGTTAAATCTTGCGCAAAATTATGCAAATATGAAAAATATAAAAGAAACCAAACAATTCTCTACACAAAAATCAATAAATATAAAAATATTTATAGAATTATTTTAAATAAATAAATTAATAAATAAAGGAAAAATCAAACAAATAATCATACAAAAAATATTATAAAATATTAATCTATATACATTTATATAGAATGAAATAAATCATCATATAAAGAAAAAAAAAAATCTGTGTAAAATGAAATCTCTAAATTAAAAAAAAAAATTGAACAATTACATCAAATAATCTCCATACAAAAAATAAAATCGATATAAAATTCAATAAAACAAAAAAGGATGGATGGATAGATGGATCCATTTATGTATCATCTATAGAAATTTAAATCGTTGTGAGATGTGAAAGAAATCAAACAATCAATCTCCACAGAAAAAATACATTTATAGAGAATCTTCATAAATCATCTTCAAAAGAAAAAAAGTAATTTATATATAAAAAATAAGGATAATAAAAAAAATCTATACAAATCTATTTAATTAAATAAATCTTCATACTAAAAATGTTAATCTCTGTAAAATTAAATAAGGAGAATATCAAACAAATAATTAATCATACAAAATAAAGTAAAGAAAGTAAAAAACAGGAAAGAAAAAGGAAAGAAATAAAAATATATATAAATATCCATTGAGAGACATGCAACTAGCACAGTTAAGGAGTAAAATGGGTGCCTGGGAAAAACAATTAATTATATGAAAATACTGGCCCACACAATTATGTAACTGACTAATTAGAATTAAGTATTACAGAGCACCGAATAATAATTTTGTTTCATATTTCTCATTACCCATGTGGAATTAAATCAGCAGAAAAGATGTTTTAGGACCAGAGGAAGTCCGTGTTTATTAAAATCAAGCATTTAATAGAGTAACATGAACAAATGAATTGTGCACAATAAAGCTAGAGATTAATTGAGAAAGCAAAATGTGTCTTTGAATTTCATTCTGACTATTCAAGCAGATGTGATGTGACGAAAATCTACACTCTACCTGCAGTCTGGCTCTGCTGCCCTTTTCCCTTCTTCTTCTTCTTGTCCTTCTTCTCCTTGGGTTTGGCCAGCTGTAGCAGGCGGCTGGGGATCTGGCTCTGCGCCTCGCTGTTCTGGCCCTTCTGGCTTGAATTGGAGGAAAATGGATTGAGGTTCTTCCCTTTGCGTTTGGAGTCCATGCGGGACAGGAAGTCTCTGGCAGACGGAGACGAGGACAGCTCCACTTCTGAGGGGTCGCGGTCCAATGAACCAGTGCTTTGGAACTTCGAGGAGTCCTCAGACGTGGTGGAAGGCGTTCGGTTCTTCCTTGATTCCTGCAGAAGATGATGCAGAAATGAAAATAAATGCACAACCTCTTTTTTTTGCTAACTAAGTTGTTATTGCGAGTGCTATTAAGTTTCAAATCATTTTGAGGTTTCAGAAAAAAAGGAACTCTGTTAAAAACAAGAGAATACAATTACGTAATTGAATGTGCAGGCCTTTTGTTTTCACATAATTACAGAACACTTATGTAATTTTGGGAATAGAAAAAGATTGGTGATTTTCTCAACTAATCAACATTACATAGTGTGAGAGCACTGTACCATCACACAATAATGACATACAAATGCACCTTCAACATATTTCCATTCACATTATATAGAAAACTGAAACGCTGATGAAACACTGGGCAAATTATTAGGTAAAAAATAACTCAGTTCTCATCAGAGGTTGCGCTAGACTTTAACATTAATCATTATTTAACGTACCATGGGTGCAGCAGGCGCCCATAGTTCCTAGCCATATCGACCTAGAAAATCACAGCTTTTCTATTTTCGTCCGTCTTTGTACACAATGTAACTACAGAAGAGTCAAGTCTTACATAGGAAAAATATCAAAACTCTTAGGTCATTTTTGAGCGAGATGCTAACGATCTAATCGGATTCAATGACCTATGCTAAGCTATGCTAAAAGTGACCGAGACCGAGGGGTAAATAAGTGCAGCTTGGAGATCTCCAAATGGGGGCGGAAACTCCAAAACAGGGTGGGTGCTCCAAAATAGGGCGTGGTTTCCTCCCTTTGACAGACAGGCGCATGACACGCATGCGCAATTTCCCCCAATCCACTTCAGAGCGAACTCCGCCCCACAGCTAATTCTAAAGATTTTACTGGTTGTGTCAGTCGCAGTGTTGATTACCTACACTATGCTACACAAATGCTAACCCCTAAACCTACCCCACACCTTACCCTAACCTTAACCAGTGAAACTGACTGCACGGTGGGACTGGCGCTGAATAGCGTGGCAGATAAACAGTTAATAAGATTATGCGATATGAGATCGTCGGGCCGTTTGGAACTCCCCAACCGGACCTCACCGGAAAATTTGACTTTTTTAGTTACATTCAGCATCACTACTCAGAATTTCAAGAACCGGGACGCCCCCGATGCTTAAAACAAAGCGACAGAGTAAAACCTTTCCCCTGCGCTCACTGGGACGGCTTGCGGGAGAGCTTGTGGGTGATTCCCGTTTATATCATTAACCACTGGCCACGAGCTTTGGGGCTCTGCTCTCACTAAGCATATTTATTTATATGGCATAGTTTATTTTATTTGAGAACAACTACAGACTGTTTATTTTATAAAGTTTAGTTTTGAAATGTAAGTTAATAACAATAGGCTGAAGCCAGAGCCAATGGAGAAAGTCTTTGCGTAACGAGACCCCGCCCCATTTTGGAGGTTCTGCCCACTTTTGGAGTTCCCGCCCCATTTTGGAGATCTCCGGTCTGCAGTTTTATATACTCGACCAGACCCGTAGACCAGCTGAATGGATTCGAAAACGATAAAACTTAACTGTTTAACTCTAGGGGAGTTGGACAATGAGCCTATTTTTTTATTTATTTATTTATTTTTTTAAAGTGGAGTGTTCCTTTAAATATATTAAGCATACTTATATTTTAAATATGTGATGCAATCTAGGAAAACCCAACACATTTGACTTTTTTAGGTTTTGAAACCATATGAAAGCTGGGTTCAAGCCCTTTCCAAAACTGTATCGTTTTGATCGCCCATTTAATGTTTAGACAGCACGAATAATGTAGCCTACCTAGTAGTAAAAGTGAGCGCAGTGCAACTGTTCGCGCACTGTGCTTGAACCAGACTGTCATCGGACGACTCCTCTTTAGTAACTTCATCATCTGATCCTTCATCTCTGGATGTGAAATAGTCCGTATTAACATCGTTTTGGGCACTGACATCAAGATTGAGCAGACTGAGACGAGTGATATCGGTTAAGTGAGAAGCTGCAGTACTTTAGTCGGCGTTGTTGCGCTCCACCATCTCACAATATTAAATAAATAAATAAATAACTTTGCGTGCCGTAGTTTACACAGGACTGGCGGAGAATGTGAATTAATACGCCTTTACTAAATATGTTACGTGGTTTATTTTGATAGGTTAACTGTTTTTGTGGTGAGGGAAAGCACCTCAGCAGCGCGTTCTTAACATAAGAGAAAGACACATTTCTTCTTGCTGCAATAAATGGCTATTTTTCTGCGCTAAACAAGTGAATTTCGGATATTTTCAGAGATGATAGACAAGATGTTATAGAATAATAATTTAATGAAAACCTAATTTTGACAAATTCGACCTATTTTTCGAATTTCCTGAAAATGTCCCAGCGCGACATCCGTTTTCCCAGATCGCATCACATATTATTGTGGGTTTCAACAGATAATAGAAGGATCTCCGTAAACATCTAAGATTTAAATACTTAAATTTGAACAGTAGTAGCGCAAAATCATATGGAGCTCCAGTCTTTAAAGAGTGGCCAGGATATACTTTCATAAGGATCGAATCTTTGAAGCTTCAGAGTCTTATGCCAAAGAAATTATTAAATTCTGACAAACTCGATTAGATCGATTACAAAACCATATGAGCATTCAAGGGCATGCTTTAAGGTGGTTTAGATCCTACCTGTCCAACCGTTACCAATTTGTTAATTTAAACAGCGAATCATCTTAATTAACACCAGTAAAGCATGGAGTGCTGCAAGGCTCTGTCTGAGGCCCTCTGCTATTTTCAATACATGTTGGTATTATTATTACAAAATATGGGATTAGTTTCTATTGTTATGTTGACGATACTCAACTATATTTCAACAAGACCATGTCTAAATTATTTAAGCTAACAGAGAGCCTTTGTAAGCATAAGAGACTTTCAGAAATATATGTAAAAAAAACGTATTGACTTGAACAGTAGTACAGCGTAAAATTATATGGAGCTCCAGTCCTCATTCTAGGGGTGTCACAAAAAATTGATTCGTGGATCGATTCTGCAATTTTCCAAATGCATTGAGATTCTCTCTTGAATAGATTCTGAGCTTAGTTTTGAACAGCAGATGGCACTGCGTGCTTTAGAAATGACTGTAGTCTGCTTGCTTCTAGTTCCTTACACACACTTAAACTTAAAATAATTATTCCTAAAGTTCAATAAGGTTGAAGGTGTGTTAACAGTGGGCTGTGTTTACATTAATCTCACATCGTAAAAGTACAAAATCTGAGGTGCAAGTACAATTAACCACTTAAAATTACTATTATTATGAGTATTTGAATATGCGGTTAAAAACTAGTCTAGAGCGCCAATTGGCTGTGACACCCCTACTATTCAATTTTATATCCAAAAGAGTGGCTAGGATATTCTTTTTAAAATTCAAGAAGTTACATCAACTATCCCTGCTCTCCTTGACCTTGCTTCTCACCTCTGTTTGTCTGATCTGCTCTGCTTCTCTCTGCACTTGCTCTCGTTCTCTCTCCAGTCTCTTCTGGCTGTCTCTGAGGCGTGCCAGGTCTCTCTGATACTCTTCTTTTTTACTCTGCAGGTCCTGTTTCTCCTCATCCAGATCTTTCCATCTTCTCTGCACCTCTTCCTCTTGTGTCAGCAGCTGCGACTCCCTCTGGGTCAGTTCCCGTTCCCGCGCTTCCCACTCTTTTTCCCTGCGCCTCCTCTCCTCGGCGTGGGCGGCCTGCTGCTTTTGGAGGCTGGCGACTTCTTGCCGCTGCTTCTCCAGACTCCGCTGTTTCTCCTGCTCGATTAGTGAGCTGGGCCGTGATGAGGATGAGGACGATGAGGAGTTGAGGGACGAGACGGATGGGTGGCGCGAAGAGGGCTGGGGGCGATCGCTGAGGGCATGCCGTTGGTCTTCGATGAAGGTGTCTTGCTGGATGACAACAGCCTGTGTTGAGGGTGAGCAAAGAAAGCAGTTTTAAAAGAGGTGAAGCTGCTACACTGCAAAGGCCTTGAAATAAGAATATTAATACGCAACAGCAAATTTCAGGTGAAACAGGCCCATCTGGTGGCCACAGAGCACCTGTCCAGGGAAAGGCAGGCAATCACCTATTTAATAGTGGTACAAATCTATCAGAGTGCATCTTAATACATCACAATGCACTCTGCTTGATTGCAAGCCCGCAAAATAAATCCCTGCATTTGGAAATTTCATTTCCTTCTGTCGTGCTGTGGATGAAAGCTGCTGGCCTGTACAGCACAGAGCGAGAAATAAGACAAAAAGAGAATGACTCACCTGTAATGTGTTCAGCAGGTCATGGAGCTGAGCGACGCTCTGAAGAACCTGCTGTGGGAGGATAAAAGGATTGAGAAAATGAAAGCGGCCACATCTCTATAAGCTGAGATGCAGAGAGCTAGTCTGCTTTTGTGTTACTTTATATTTGAACTTTTTAGAAATAATTAAATCTAGAAAAAAATACACATATTTATAGCAGTATACAAACACATTTGTAATGATTTTATATGCATATGCAAATATTATACATTTACATAATTATATAGCTTATATATGTGCTTTGTTTTTATTAGAAAACATAAAATACATATAATACAAATATATTTAGATGCATCTATCTATCCACGCATTTTAGATCAATTTAAATATATTTAACAATTACATATATTATTATTGTTATTATTATTATTACTACTACTACTACTACTACTGCTACTACTACTGCTACTACTACATTACATATATAATGTGTAATATATAATAAAATATGCTAAAAATAATTTAATTTAATATAATAAAAATAATGTTTACACACTGAAAATCAATATTCAAAGTTTTTAAACTAAAAAATGTTTACAATTACATTTTTTTCTATTATATTGTATTCGTTATGTATTATGTATACAATAAATAATATTATACAATAAACAACAATAATATATATATATATATATATATACACACACACAATATATATAATAAAATGATATTATATAATTTAAAATAAAAACAAAAATACACAATTTTATTTGATGAATAACAATTACATAAATTATTTGTGTTATATTGTGTGTAATATATAATAAAATATCATAAAAATGATATTATATAATTTAATATAATAAAATATGTATATAAACAGAAAAACATTTTTCTACATTTTTAAACATTTTTTTGCAGAATAACAATTACATTATTATATTATATTATATTATATTATATTATGTATAATATATAATAAAAATGATATTACATAATTCAATATAATAAAAATAATATGTATATACACTGAAAATCAATTTTTCAAAATTTGTAAAAACAATTGATGAAGAACAATTACACACAGTATTTTTATTATATTATGTGTAATGTATAATAAAATATAATAAACATTATATAATTTAATATAATAAAAACAATATATGTATACAGACTGAAACTTTTAAAAAAAATTGTAAACAATTTTATTTATGAATAACAATTACATACATAATTTTTATTATATTATATTATTTTCATCGTATTTTATTATATAAAATATTTAAAAAACATATCACCTAATTATTTATATATATATAAAAATCTCATGTATTATTACTGATATAATTTGGATCAGAAAATAATGTAATCCTAACTCAAACTCATGTTGCACATGCGACCACTAAACCACAAGCTTGGGGGAAAGTATAAATACATTGTAAAGTATAAAGTATAAGGATTTAGCTAGGTTGTCTGGTCATGGTACTGCAACCAATTCATCTTTGACCTCATCTTCAAATCTTCAAGCTGTTTCTAAACAGAAAAACTTACCTCGTTGTTCCTCTTGAGTAGAAGCAGTGGGTTGGTGTTGCTTGCCTGTGGGAGAGAGAGGCAGTCACATGGTCAGCACACTGGGTAAGAGGCTACTGTATATAAATCAATAATTAGCAATCCATGTGCTCTTCGATGGGGCACTGCAGGACCTGCCGGAAATAAGAAGCTGTGATGACAGGTCACATTACTTTGCTGCCTTAATGAGGACACATTAAGACTGTCCTCATCTTTATCAAGTTACTATACAGTTATGTATGTGTAAACCTATAGTTCACGTCAGGTAATGAGTGCTATAGCGGACATATATTCTGATGCTCAGCACTTAATGGTTTGAGCATATGGTGATACACTGATGACTAATGAATCAGATGGTAACGGAAACACATCTTAGAACAGCACTTGTAATAAGAATGAACAAAAGCTTTTTTAATAATGTACTTATAAAATATGCATAGACAACAAATGCATTTATTATATTCTAATTATTTTTAAAAAATTATTTTTACAAAAAAAAATATTTGTACACATATATGTAGACATTTTTTTTTGTAAAAATAATCTATATTTATATTGGAATTTTGTTTAATTTGTGCATGAAATAGATTAATAAATTTGTTTTTGCTCTGTTCAGCTCATGGTTAAACCATGATGTTTTCACTTTAAATGCTTCCTTTTTTTTCATGCAGATAAAAAAAATGCTCTGAGAAAAAAAAAATCTCATCATGAACTTTCTGACAAACAATTTTTGAAAGCAGCCTGGCTTGACCCTTTTGTACCTTCTTTAAAACGCTGTCTGACTCAGTCCTGCGGAGCTCTGCAGAGTCTTCCATCTCCTCTCTGTCTCCATCTGCAGGAGATCAAACACAATCAGTCTCACCTGGAACAAACACCCACGTGCACCAGTGGGATCACAAAATGTTCTCACGCGAACTGCTATGCTCACCCACACGTGGAAAACGCCCACCTTTACTCTTTGAGATGTTCATCTGGTGACTATCAAAGCCTCCAAAGGTTTCCGCCCGTCGTGGCAAAGTCACGGGTCCCGCCGCACATACGCCATCCTGCACCGCTCCTCCAAGACTGTCGTTTACCAGAACCTGTAATGTCTCAACTACACACAAACACACAGAAAATAAACATGGAATATGTTAATTAACGCAAGTAATAATTAAATGGTAGATCAAATGTCAAAAAACGTGCCTGGGCCGGATTTCAATTGAAAATGAAGAGCCAGAAATTAAAAAATAAAACAAAACAGAAAAAAATACAATAAAATAAAATAAGAAATATATCATTTCAGTTCAAAACAAAACAAAACAAAACAAAACAAAACAAACAAATAAAATAAATGTCTGAGCCATATTTCACTTCAAAATCAAGTGCCATGAAATGAAATGAAATGAAATAAAATAAAATAAAATAAAATAAAATAAAATAAACATGTCTGGGCCATATTTCAGTTCAAAACAAAACAAAATAACATAAAACAAAATAAAATAAAATAACAAAATAATGATATGATTTAAAAACATGTCTGGGCCATATTTCACTTCAAATAAAATAAAATAAAACAAAAAAAAAAAAAAACAAAACAAAACAAAACAAAACAAAACAAAAAAATAAAATAAAATAAAATAAAATAAAATAAAATAAAATAAAATAAAATAAAATAAAATAATGATATGATTTAAAAACATGTCTGGGCCATATTTCACTTCAAATAAACATGTCTGGGCCATATTTCAGCTCAAAACAAGACAAAACAAACAAAACACTAAATAAAATAAAATAATCACGTCTGGGCCATATTTCAGTTCAAAACAAAACAAACAAAAAAAAAACAAAAAACAAACATCTGGGCCATATTTCAGTTCAAAACAAAACAAAACAAACAAAAAACAAAACACTAAATAAAATAAAATAAACTAAATAATCATGTTTGGGCCATATTTCAGTTCAAAATAAAACAAAATAAAATAAAATAAAACAAAATAAAATAATAAAATAAAATAAAATAACATACAATAATGATATGATTTAAAAACCATATTTCACCTTAAAATGAAGTGCAAGAAAATTAAATTAAGTTATTAAAAAATCTGAGCCATATTTCGCTTCAAAATTGAAAAAAAAAAAAAAAAACCTTCAAAAAGTGCCATTAAAAAACCCAAACAAAACAAAAACAAAAACATAAAATAAAATAAATGTCTGGGCCATATTTCCCCCCAAAATCAACACAATGTTAAAAAAAAAAAAAAAGCTATGTAAATTACTTTTTTTTTCGCTTTGCTTCTGAGTTTTGGTGAGATTCAACTTGGGAACAACTGATGTTAATAGAAAAATAAAACACACCAACAGCTCACAAAAGGCTAAGAGGAGACAGTAATCAATACTCTTTCCCATTCTTGACCTGCAACATTAAAAGCAATACATTATCTGTTCCTGCCCTGCGGATTCAGATCAGCTTTACGTATCGATTCTGCCCGTGTCCACATTCCTCTAATGAATACTCCTACTCGCTGTATGAACTGTGACAAGCACTATCTATCACTCCCACATTCAAAGCCAAAGTGTCTTCTCAGCACTTTCAAGATTTTTCTCGCCAAGTGCACTCTAAAATGCTGTTCGGGAATATAATTTACTTAATTTTCATTGTTGTTTTGCCACTGTCAATGAAAGTAAACTTTAGAGTAGTTTTAAAGAAACATCAAGTTTGCATTTGTTAAAGCACATTCAGGAATTCCTCCTTATAGGTGAAACATGTCATTTCAGTCACTAACAGTAAATTTGTTTTCAAACAGGTTTCACAAACACCTCCCTAACTGCTATTGGTCAGTAAACACAGAGCCCCACCCCCAAACTCATGCGATTGGCTGTGCCACTGTCGCTATGCTGGGCTGGTCGGACGTGCAAAACAAACAGCAATGTTTTGATAGCACCACAGAGCAAGAGAATAAACCTACAGTGGCTTACTTATAGGTGTCTGCCCACTGATTAAAATTTTTTAAATGATAAAATAATATTAAAAATAACACACAGGGAATTTTTTCACATACACATTCTTCTCAACCACTACCAATGTGCAGCATCCATCTGTATTTTAATGTCGACAAATAGCTACAAATAATAAATCATAATTTTTGCAGTCATTTATTGCGTGTTATTATTTCCTATTAAAATGTCTAAGCTCATACTGAGAATGTTTCTATTTTTATTTCTATTAATTTGACCAAATTAAATTATTAAATGGCTCATTTGTATTTTAACAATGAAAAAAAAATTGAGATTTAAATAATAAATCATCATGTTTGCAAACACTTATTGCGTTTTATTATTTTCATTATTCATTTAGTACCTGCTACAACCACAGCCAGCACTGAGGTCTTTCTGAGACTGTGTGACTCACATATTTAATGTGATTCTGATTAAGGCTTGTGTAACTGGCCAGGGACCATACGCATAATCTGATGCAACATGTAGCTAACACCCTCCACTTAGAGTCATTTTAAAACCGAATTATGTTCTACATTTCAGCCTTCTAAGATTGCAATATTCATAAAAACATATTCCCCATATATCAAGTGCCAGATGTATGTAAGACAACCACATACACCACTAGTTTTTTTTTTACTTGTATAATAAGCATTACATAACTGTACTAGTCATCTCACCTTCCTTTAGAGCCTCCTTCATGATTGGTTCTCCTTTGGTGATGTCGTCGGGTGTGGCCCTGAAGAGCATTCTGTTGCGAAGACCAGTCTCGTCTGGTACGCCACAGTCACACATGTCCCTGAACAACTTCACTTTCTCCTCCAGTAAAGTCAAGATCTGCTCATCCCTCTTGTGTAGCTGATCTGTAAATACAGATGTTCATTTCATTATGAGCAACCTAAGATTCACTTCATTCATTTTAGCAGCATTTGCACACCTTTTGGCCACTAATTTTCATGGGTTTTTCAGTCATTCAAGTCACAAGTTTTTAAAAATTTTAAACATTTTCAAAAGACTGTACTCTGCCATTTCCATACATTTTTTAAATGGCAATATCGGATGCAAAATTCACTTTTACATGGTGTTTACATGTCTTAGCAGTGTGTGGACAACCACCCTACAATGATAAAACTCCATTCACTTCTTTTTTTAATCCCTAAAAAACCTAAATAGTGCCAATTATCAAGCCGTTTTGATTTTGTGAGCAGTATGACATCATACTGTTCAGGCCCCGCCCACAACTACTGATGGACTATCCCATATTTGCATATTTCCACCCCTCAGCCAGTTGTATGCTGTCCACCACTGTCTCCACGCTCGTGCAGCTGTAGCGACAACGTCTCGTAATCAATGCAGGTGTTTTGTAGTTGGAAGTTAAAGTCTTAAGAGATATAAGATATAAGAGTCTTCATTTCCTCCCGACATCAGAGCTAATGAGGACGCAGTGGATTTGTTTTGTTTTTGATGGTAATGCACCACTGAATATACAGACAGAAAAAAAAAAACAGAACAGAAGGGGCAGGGTGAGCAGTAGCTCATTATCATTTAAAGAGACCTGCACTGAAACAGAGCTGTTTCTGACAAGGTAAAAAAGGTGTTGTTTTGCATGACCATTGAGGAATTATAACCAAAGTATACTGCAGACATTTCATGAAGACCCTTCAGAATCATACCAACTTGTGGAAAATAGGCATCCGATGTCCCCTTTAAGACTTTAATTTTATGTTTTAAGTTCATGTTTCATTTTAAGTAGTCGACGAGAGGAGGCTTGGTCGACCAATATTTTATTAGTTGCTTAGTCGCAGAAAAAAAAATCCACAGGAATGGGCCGGAGTCATGCTGTTCACGGCAGATAGATCATTAATGGACGATCTATGTAGTAATATAGTACATCTTGCAGAACATCAAAATGCTCACCTATCATTAATCAACCTCAAATATGGCTTTCATATGAAATACATAAGTAGAGGCAACTTTACATGGCTGTTCAGTCTAATGTTAACCTAGAACAATGTGGGCTATTCAAGTGTCTGTACTGAGTGTGGAAGCTGCATGACAGATGGAAGCACAAGTGCGGTCACTTGCACTTAAAATCCTCTGTCATTGTTGGTCATACAGATAAAAGCAATGCATCTTTCAAATCTGTAAAGACTACAATTATTTGTGTGCACTCAGAATAACAACTAAACGTTGCACTTTTGTAAAATAATGAAAACAAACAGGATGCGATTTCTGCCGTCTTGGTCTCTGTAAACTCGAGCGTGAAACTTTGAAACTCTGTGTATACTTGCCTTACAGACATTAAAAATATATCTATAGAGAGTGAAATGCCTACTTTTAAATGAACAAATATTCTCAGATTATGTAATCCATATGAAACACATACAGGCGCATCACTACTGCGGAGATGACGAGTCAGCGTCACCGACTTCATCTCTTAAGATGAAAACAAAGAAAAGCACTAGTTTATCAATAAGTTATTATAATGTTAATGCAGCCTCCTTACTGTTTTTCTCTGACGAATTCATAATTATTATATCTGCCAGTGTGCTGTTTTTTTGCGTGCGCTTACTAGGATATGTATACAATTAATTTTATATGGTTTATTAATAAACGTGTGACTAATAGTCGACTAATGCTTAAAATGAATGACTAGAAAAATCTTTAGTCGAGGGCAGCCGTAGTTTTAAGTTTATTTTTTCTCTAAACCCAAAACAAACCATATCTATACAAAAAAGTCATTTTAAAGGAGAAGTCCACTTCCAGGACAACACTTTACAGATAATCTACTCACCCCCTTGTCATCCAAGATGTTCATGTCTTTCTTTCTTCAGTCGTAAAGAAATTGTGTTTTTTTTGAGGGAAACATTTCAGGATTTTTCTCCATATGGTGCCCTGAGTTTGAACTTCCAAAATGCAGTTTAAATGCAGCTTCAAACGATCCCAGATGCGGTTGTAAATGATCCCAGCCGAGGAAGAAGGGTCTTATCTAGCAAAATGATCAGTTATTTTCATAAAAATAATACAATCTTAAATGCTTGTCTTGTCTTACTCTCCCTGAGCTCTGTGTATTCTGGTTCAAGACAGTTAGAGTATGTCGAAAAACTCAGACCATATTTTCTCCCTCAAATTCAAAAATAATTTCAAAATCATTGCACCTACATTGCTGCACATGCAAAGAAGTGAACATGCAAAGAAGATCAAACACCCCTAAGGTCTGAACAGCGATATAGGACGATTTTGAAGTTGAGGGAGAAAATACGATTGGAGTTTTTCGACATACCCTAACTGTCTTGAGCTAGAATACACAGACTTCAGGGAAAGTAAGACAAGACGAGAGTTTGACATTAAAAAGTATATACATTGTATTATTTTTATGAAAATAACCAATCGTTTCACTACATAAGACCCTTCTTCCTCGGCTGGGATTGTTTACAACCACATTTGGGATTGTTTGAAGCCGCATTTAAACTGCATTTTGGAGGTTCAAATTCAAGGCACCATAGCAGTCAATTATATGAAGAAAAATCCTGAAACGTTTTCCTCAAAAAATATAATTTCTTTACAACTGAAGAAAGGAAAACATGAACATCTTGGATGACAAGGGCGTGAGTACATTATCTGTAAATTGTTGCTCTGGGAGTGGACTTCTCCTTTAAGCCAGAAAAGGAAAAATGGAATTTGGTACCTCTCAACTCCTTGACTTTGATTTCTTGAAGTCTTCTGTCCTCTTCGTTTTCACTAGGCACACCTTCATCATCATCTCCCTCCCTGGAGGAAATCGAGAGTCTGTAAAGAAAGACTACCAGCTCTCACAAATTGTGATGTTTTAAGTACCTTTTGTCAATTATGTTAAGCTGACAATAATTTATGCTATTTTATCAAGATAAATTAAACATAAAACCACTGAAAAACATTGGAATGTTTGAAAATATATATATTCATTTTAAAATTTGCTAAAGATTACAATTTAGCTGTTGTTTTTAGGTTTTAAAAATTACATTTAAGTGAGCGTAAAATGAAGGAAAAGGTGTAAAAATATAAACACTGGATGTATTATTGGCCGATAAATAAAAAACATATCAGTTATCTAACAATATATTGTGTTTCCCTCCTTCTTGTATATACAGAGGTCAACATTTAAAGTGGATCAAAAAAGTTCAAAGTTGTCCTAAGAACGGGTATTGTTTTGTTTTTAGGACAACTTTGATGAACTTCTTTGATCCACTTCAAATGTTGACTACCATAAAATGAGAAATAGAGACTCACATTGACTGCATAGCCTCCTGAATGAGCTGCATCCACGTGTTCCTCTCTTCCTTAGAGCTGGTGTACACTTCTACCATCTCAGGCTTCTCGATGCCGGCCGTTATCAGGAACAGTCCTTTCTCCTCATTGGCTACTTCCCTCACGATGAGTTTCTGCAGGGAGATGACAGTGGAGCGCTGGTCCTGAGAGTGGAGAACAAGAAGATGAGATGGGACACACAAAAACAAAGTGCCAAAGACTTTCATATGCCAAGGTTCCTATGAAAACCAGCACTGGAGACATTATACCAGGGGTGTTTCCTCAGAGGAGGCAAGAGAGGAAGTGTCTCCTCAAAACATTGATGAGAAGAAAAATTTGTGGTGGAAAAATAAAACAATGCCAATATTACAATCATAACTTTGTAAAGTGTATAAATCACTCATTTTTCTAAAGAAACACTGTCCAACAGCAACACCAGCAGGTAAAGTTACACTCGTGAATCTTAATGGGAAGAATATGAGTTATTATTTTTAAATAAATGTAAAATGCTTAAAAACACTTAACTGGATGACATTCATATTACACTGTTCATATAAATAAATAATATATATATATATATATATATATATATATATATATATACAGATAGATAGATAGATAGATAGTGATAGAGATAAATGTAAGTAGACTGAAACATGAATTTAAATTTGAGAAAAAAAAAAAAAAAAGCCTGAGGACTTTGCCTCCTCCTTTCAGAACACTGCACACCACTGCATTACACATTATAGGATTCCAGCATCCAACCAAGAACGTGTATAGTAAACATGTATTGTTGAGAAACACTGTTCTTGGAGTCACAGGCGGAGGTGTAATGATAAACATACCAAGGATGCGAATATGTACTTCTGATCTTTCTCCTGTAGAAACACAATCACATCCCTCAGCAGCAGAGCCTGGACATCTGGAGAAGAACACATCAGATTAAAAAAACGGCCCTGTTTGTGTTAGTGTGGGCGTATGTTGCTATGGTGATAGACATGACTTTATTTTGTCAGCAAATGTCAAGGCAGTTTATCAATATCCTGCATCTTAAATGTAAAAATAGGTTTCTACATTTTCTGAATCAAATGTGTGAGGCAAAACTCCACAATTTCAAGGTGTTGCATGCTGTTGTTCTGCAGGTGCTAAAGTGTTTAGTTTGTTTTCGTTTTGCTGTTGCTACAGTGTTGTGGGTGGTTGTCAGGTTGTTGCCATATTGTTGCTAAGGTGTTCTGAGGGATTTTTAGCTTGTTCCTGTTATATGGTTATCAGGGTTTCATTGCCAGGGAACTATGTGATCGGTAAGGTGTTCTGAATGTCTTTTATCATGTCATTGTTATGTGGTTGCTAGGGTTTTATGAGTAGTTGCCAGGGTGTTGCTATGCAGCTGCTATAAGGTTATCTTTTACATGTTGTTGTTATATGGTTGCCAGGGTGTTGCTATGTGGTTGGTAATGTGTTGTGTGTGTCTTTTACATGTTGTTGTTACATGGTTGCCAGGGTGTTGCTATGCTGTTGAAAATGTGTTTGAGTGTTTTCTACAATTCGTTACATGGTTCCCAGGGTGTTGCTATGTGGCTGGTAATGTGTTCTGATGGTCTTTTACATGTTGTTTTATATGGTTGCTAGGGTGTTGCAATGTGGTTGCTAATGTGTTTTGGTGCTCTTTTACATTTTGTTGTTACATGGTTGCCAGGGTGTTGCTATGCTGTTGTAAATGTGTTTTGAGTGTTTTCTACATGTTGTTACATGGTTGTCAGGGTGTTGCTATGCAGTTGGTAATGTGTTCTGATGGTCTTTTACATGTTGTTGCTACATGCTTGCCTGACTGTTGCTATGTAGTTGGTAATGTGCTCTGAGTGTCTTTTACATGTTAGTGTTACATGGTTGCCAGGGTGTTGCTATGCAATTAATAATGTGTTCTGAGTTTTTTTTTTTACATGTTGTTGTTACATAGTTGCCAGGGTGATGCTGTGCGATTGCCAATGTGTTCTGATGGTCTTTTACATGTTGTTGTTACATGGTTTCCAGGGTGTTGCTATGCTGTTGTTAATGCGTTCTGAATATCTTTTACATGTTGATATTACATGGTTGCCAGGGTGTTGCTATGCGGCTGCTCGTGTGTTTTGATGGCCTTTTAAATGACGTTGTTACATGGGTGCCAGGGTGTTGCTATGTGGTTGCTAACGTGTTTTGATGGTCTTTTACATGTTGTTGTTACATGGTTGCCAGGGTGTTGCTATGCTGTTACTAATGTGTTTTGAGTATCTTTTACATGTTGTTGTTAAATGGTTGCCATGGTGTTGCTATGCGGTTGCTAATGTGTTCTGATGGTCTTTTAAATGTTGTTATTACACGGTTGCCAGGGTGTTGCTATGCGGTTTATTCACCAATGAACCCACTGCACTGGTTCTCACCTTTGAGTCTGCCTGCTGAATTCTTCAGCTGTAGCGGCCCATCGTGAATTAACTTCTGCCCACGTAACAGATCCTCTCTGGCAAACATCTGCCCGCTTTTCATCCTCATGATGGACTTGCTGTCCGTCCGGCTGTACACTTCCTTTAGCCTCTTTTTCTTCTCATGCTCATTCACTTTATTGTCTACGGCGGCAATCACCTCCTTCACTAATTTCAGACTTTGGGTTACATCTGCATGGTCCTCCTCATTTTCTGTCATGATATATATCAGAATATTACCTGGAGCACTGCAAATGAGTTCAAGGGTATTGAAATAGCCTAACTAATATAGTAACTGGTCATACCTTTTGTGTGCTGCAATATTCTCTGTAGTAAGACGGGATACTTTGTTATTCGTTGTGTGACTAACAATATACACTCAGGAATGCTTAGGCGTCGGACAACAGGGCTGCTCATCTTTTTCTGGAAAACAGAAACAGATGTGAAACATGGGACTGGTTCCATTTTAGAGTCTTGAGCAGGAAGCAAAAGGAGGAAAAGAATAAACACTAAGTTTCTTTTACAGACTACATTTTTTTACTATGAGAAATTGGTGAAAGATGGCTACCTTGATGAAAGCCTGAAAACGTTTGTCTTTGGTTTGAAGCTCCTTGTAGAAGTTCACAGCTTCATTGTGTCTGCTGCAAAACTTCCCATAGACCTTCTTCATTCTCTCAGCGCTGGAACCTGAGAACTATGGAGGAATAAACAGTGGACAATTTTGACATTACTTATACTAAATGTTCCAGATATTGCAAACCAATGCATTTCTACAGATTTAGAGACATTCTCTCAATGTTCAACCACCACTTACCTGAGAGACTAGCAAGTCACCAATCTTTCGGATGACAAAGCCGCCCTCCTCCTGGCTCGTTGACTCTTTCTTTCTTTCAAGCAGCTGTGAAAAGAACTGTGTGTGCAAGTCCAGAACGTCATCTAACATAGGAAACATCTTCTCTACAGTCTGAACCTCCAGTTGAACTTCTCTCAGTAGCCCTTTACTGTAAACATCAGCCATGATCTTCAAGGTCCTCACGTGGTGCATTTCTGTCTGGATGAGCTCTGATAATGACAGAAGGCAAGAACTTCATCACATGACCTTACAAGTCAGTGACCTCATTCAGCAGTTTCAGAACTTTTCTCACAAAGTTTGAAAGTGAAAGCAGAAGCTTCTTAGGAGGGCCTGATGTGACTCTTACCGTAGATGACATCTTGCCTCTTGATAACATCCTTTTTAAGCTGTTTCAGGAATTTCTTGTCCACCGTAAAGATCCAAGAATCTGCTTCCAGCTCTTTGGCATCAGCTTCAAATTCTCCCATCAACTGACTGTCCATCATCTCTGTACCTGCCATTCAAAATGATTAAAATGACGCTGCTGTCTAGTCTATATGCTTGTTTTTGTTTATATACAGTGAATGGCAATCAATCGTAAATGTAATCCCAGACCACAAAACCAGTCATAAGGGTCTTTTTTAATACATTTATAAACAATCTAAAAGCTGAATAAATAAGCTTTCCATTGATGCATGGTTTGTTAGGACATACCAAGATACAACTATTTGAAAATCTGGAATCTGAGGGTGCAAAAAAAAAAAAAAATCTAAATATTGAGAAAATCGCCTTTAAAGTTGTCCAAATGAAATTCCTAGCAATGCATATTACTAATCCAAAATTAAGTTTTTATATATTTGATATATTTACGGTAGGAAATTTACAAAAATACTTAATATCCTAATGATTTTTGGCATTAAAGAAAAATCAATAATTTTGATCCATTCAATGTATTGTTGGCTATTGATACAAATATACTTTTTATGCTCACCAAGGCTGCATTTATATTATCAAAAATACAGTAAAAACAGAAAATTGCAAAATATTAATTTAAAATAACTAAAATAATTTGTATTTATTTATTTATTTTTTATTTTATTTTTTTTACGATTTTACTGAAACTATAATTTATTCTTATGATGCCAAACTCTGAAAACAGTTAAGACACTTAACATTTATTTAAATGTAATACTTTTTTTTTTAGGATTCTTTAATTAATAGAAAGTTCAAGAGAACAGCATTCGTTTGAAATTTAAACCTTTCGTAAATTAAAAAAAGAAAAAAATCTTTCCAAAAAAAAAAAAAAAAAAACTAAATAAAATAAAATTACATTAAAAAATCTAGATAAGTGTAGATAAAATGATAAAAGTAATATATTTACAATTGTAAAAAAAAATAAAATAAAATAAAAAAAATAATTATTATTATTATACACAACCACACTCTGAACGATTAATAAAATACTTCATAATTTAATTGGACCCAGGACAGGTGTATATTTTACTGGTAATGAGTACGAGAAGAAGAGACTTACCCTCATCGGTAAGAGATTCTGTTGACTCACTGACTTTACTGGTCTTGTGAAGAGAGTCGGTCGACTGGGACAAAAACTTCAGACTCTTTAGCGGAGGGTCTTCCATTTGTCTAAATGTGCAAAGAGCAGAAGATAATATACTCCATATTATATACTATATTATATACTCCATCTTTTAATGTCGTATTGGTTTTATTGTGATAATGCGAAGATATTTAAAATGGTGCAAAACTGATTTAGGAGCAATTACAATATTAAATCTAAAAACATCTGTATGTTATCAGCTAGCATTGGCACTGACCCTGCGATGTTATTAATGGACATGCTCTTGGACAGAGGGTTGCTGTTGAAAGACATGATACTGCTGGGGCTTTTCCGAGGAGGGGCGAGAGGAGCGGGTTGATCATCGGGAATAGAGATGGCGGACCACGGACGTTCCCGTGCTGGCAGGGCTAAACATATTAACAAGATTACACAGATTTTTGAAATAAAGTAGAAATACATAAAAAAGAAGAAATGCATGATTATATAAGGACTTTACTTTTACTTCTAAGCGTAACACCAGGTGTCAGCGCAGAATCTGGAACCGTCTGCTGCTGTTTCTGCTGCTGAAAGAAATATTTGAATAGAGTCTTTAACCTTTATAGCTTAAAGAATTCACTAAAAAGTGAACATTCTGTCATTATTAATTAATACACGTATCATAGTTTTGAGATCCACAAACAGTGACATACTAACAGATTGTGCAACTTGGGGTAAACTTTCCTTTTACTCATTTTTCCTACAGTTCTGGTCATAAAACTGACAATAATTAGCTAAGAAACACGAAATCTGCAAAAGTAGGTTAATGACAGTCATATGCAAACCAAGATAAAAGACAATGGATTACCTTCATTTTGACTTTGGCACAAACAGGAAGACTCTCTCTGCAGCCTTTGTGGACTTGTGCATTGCAATCTGAAAACAAACAAACAAATCCGTACAATCAGTACTGAACACACAGACCTTGATTTATCGGTTTAGTGCGATATTCCACTTGTTCTCATCCAAAAGCATATAGAATAAGCCTGAAACTGCGAACAGAACAGACAACTGGAAGAAAAGTGGTACTGTAACAAACACTGTCCCATTTCCTGCCTCTCCGTTCATGTAGGAGAGAGTGAGATTAGCCTTTTCCTGCATGACTCCACCTCTGCCAAACAGCTGATGTTTAACACAAATTTAACCACAAACATTTCAGTTGAGTCATTACTAGTCTTGAACATGTAAGGATTTCAAGTAAACATGCCAAGTCAGTGTTTACACTGTTTTCTCTAAGAAAACAAGCTAAAACTGTTCATTTCAGAAGTTAAATTTTAAAAAATGATTTCAAATGCACAACCAATTTGATACTATGCAGATTTGTTGTCATAGTTATTAGTAAAAAAGCTTACCTTAATGCTAATTACTCAGTCAAAACATACCTGCACAGATGGTGCTTTTGCCTTTTTCTGTCAGTGTACTTTGCACCTCGTGACCACAAAACTACAGAGTTAGACACACCCGAAAGAGATTTACAAGCTTTACAAAACAAAACCACACACAACCTCAGATTGTGTGCATAATGATATCAAGGGCTGCTAGACCTTCAGCTACCTACATGTTTGAAGGCGTAGAGTTTGTTATAATTTCCCTGCAAGTTTACAACTTTCCCTACTCCCACAGATCTTCTCCAGCAAACCCCACGCAGTCACCAAAAATGACTATTTGAAACTCAGCATATGGTACCACTCAAAACTTTCAGTAGGATTATTATTTGAATTCATTTTCAGTGCTGACAAATCAATTAATCGTGATTAATCATGATTAATCGCTTCCGAAACACATTTAAAATCATATAAATATGAATATAAATATTTACCAATCCCAATTAAGCAATTTTACGGCATTATTATTCTGTTTTTTAAACTTTTTTATTCAGCAAAAAAACACATTTTAACAAATAATTCAGAATTATTTGATGACTAGAAATTTCAAATCAGCATATTTTAATGATTTCTGAAGGATCATGTGAAACTGAAGTCTTGAGTAATGATGCTAAAAATTCAGCTTTGCCATCATAGGAAGAAAGCACATTTTAAAATACATTAAAATAGAAAACAGTTATTTTAAATTGCAATAATATTTCACAGTATTATTGCTTTTTTTGTATTTCTGATCAAATGAATGCAGAAAAGCAGTAGTGTATTTATGAGTGTAACAGAGTAATGAATTCTTAAACAATAGGTACAAAGGGGCTAAAGGCGCCTTTTATATTATATTCCGCTTTTCAAGATGCACGTGCAAATTTGCCTGATCCTTGATGTGACTGCAGCAGCGCAAAGTTGATTCTGTGCTTACTTATTCTAATATTTGATGTTTTTTAAAATAATGTAGATTTAAGAATTGTTAAAATTAATGAATATATTTTAGACACATGTCTTCTTAATGATTTTCAGATTTGTTGAAGATAAAGCAACGGTTTTAAATAACAAAAGAATATGTAAAAGTGGTATTTGGGGTAAAAAGCGCCCTGCTGTTGGGGCTAAAAGGCACAATAATTAACATGATAATTAATAGATGGCTAACTTTTCCATTTTTTGACATGACATGATTAGATTCAGATAGTAAATATCATATCATGTTGGGTGTCCATCTTAGAGACAATTACCATGTTTAGAATGAAACCATCATATTTAAAAACATGATATTAATCATATCATATAATATAATATCATTTGTTACAACTGCCACCTCGTACATATATAAGATTTTAAAACCAAATAAACGACTTGTATGATTTATTATCACGCTAAATCTGTTGCTCCATAAATGTTTAATACAAACACATATATTTTTCCTACAATTACATACTTTAGGCACAGTGAAAAGCATTGTACCCTAATAATAATAACACTGTTATCACATAAGACTTTCAGAGATCTGATCAAACCCGACAAAAAGTGTCTTACGCATCAGTCACTTTTGGGAAATGAGAGGAAACGGTAATGAGTCTGCCAGCACATCCTCTGAGAACAATAAACAGAAAGAGCAATGGCGGTAGCGGTGCGCTGACAGGATGTTCCAGCACACTGACTGGTCTCAGTGCGGCGTTGAGCCTCGCCAGCTGTGTGCGGGTGGAGCCACAGAGTGATGCAACACTGTGTAAGGCCTGACTGGGCAGATAGCCATGATTACTCCTTTATTTTTTTCCTTCCTTTCTTTGAAACTGTGCTCACTCTGAGACACACTTTAACCCAATTCTCCACACATATCATGCACAACAGTGTCTCTCCTGAAACCTGCTCATGTGTGGCTTTAAATGGATCAAAACTATCTTAGAAGCTGTTGCTGACATGCTAATTAAAAGAGCTTTTTTTTTCTAGAGACAATCTGTGGCCATTTCATCTATGGAATAAAATTTATTTAACCAACTTCCTGTGTGAATCTCTTGCGAAGCAAGCTTCTGCAAAAAAACACTTTCGCAGCGGTAAATTAAACTCTCTGCATGGCTGCTCTGTAAATGACAGTAAAGGAGGAAGTGCCAAAAAAAAGACACCAGCCTATGGCAAAACAAAAGAAGCGAGTGGAATGACTGCGTAGAATTGAACAGAGCAGTATTTTAGCAACTTTTTAATTTTTGCGCACTTTAACTGAATAAAAACACAACTGATGCCAATCCAAATACATTTTAATTAAACATGTATTGTATGGAGTTTGGTATTATCATAAATTACATGTAGCTTCCTCTTTTTACTGGAGTGTTATGTAAGCAGTTTTTAGTAATTTTAGCCATATGAATATCATTGTTCGCTATGACTTTTATCATAAAATTTCATTCATTATGGTTTCCTTTCAACTGAGAATTGTTTTTCTTAACACAGCTAGAAAAGACATTCCCATAAGTCTGGGAAACTCTGATATAGAGTATAGAAAGAACATATATAGTGTAGTGTAGAATATATAGTGTACTGAGCAGAACAGAAGAGTATAGAATTTAGAGTATAGAAATACAGTAGAAAATAGTCAAAGTAAACAGAAGTAAACAGATAACAAAATAGTGTGTAAAAGAGTATAAAAGTGTAAAATAGAGGATAGAATAGAGTACAGAAAAGTATAAAGATTATAGAATATAAAAGTGAAGAATAGAGTAGAATAAGAAAATAATCAGAAAAAGTAGAGAGAAGAAGAGTAAAGTATAAAGTTTAGAAAATACAGAACAGTAAAAGAAATAGAAAAGAATAGAAATATGGTATGGAACAGTAAGATTCTAAAAGAAAACAAATGAGTAGAATGTAGAGAGTAGAATTTAAAAGACTGAAAATGATAAAAAATTTTTTTAGAAAGCACAGTAAAGAAGAGAGTATAGAATACAAGACAATGGAGAGTAGAATAGAGTTCCGTATTCTACAATAAGTAACGTGCACTTACTGGTGCAGAGGAAAGCATCTTTAGTGTTGATAGGTTTGTTGCACTGGTGGCAGGGGATTGTGGGTACTGGCATGACCGCGGTGAAGAGATGCCCGTTTGAGGCTCTCCTCTCCTTGTCTTTGGCATCTCGCTCGCGTTCCTTATTCTTGTCTTTCTCCTTCTCCTGCAAAATACAAGGCAAAAGGTGAATGAATTAATCAGAGTGTAGATGTGTGATGTACAGTGCTTTCAGACAGCCCGAGTTGTGCATTAGACTCAATTACAGCAGGGTCCCGGCCCAGATGGGAGATTAAATGGGACCGGAGCACATCCATCATAAAACTCCCAGTGTCAGCAGAGCACTGCTGCATCCATCAAGAGAAATCTCATCAGCTGCACAATCAATACTTTCATTCATATTCACCATTCATCTCCAGCTGCAGGGATGAAACCCACTTTCATTCATTCTCAACATCTATCTATCTTTAGTACCACATTTTCAACATCTGCACATTCTCAACATCATCTCTATACATGTACATCCATCCATCCTCAATAACACATTTTCAAAATCATATCTATCCATCCATCCATCCATCCATCCATCCATCCATCCAACCATCTATTCATCCATCTACCCATCAATAAAAATATTTATCCATCAATCCACTTACCCTTGTCCATCTCTACTTGTCCATCTACCTACCTTTCACCAACGTACCTATCCATACATCCATCCACCAACCTGCCAATCTATCCATCCATCTACCCATCTTCCATCTATCCACCAGTCTATAAATCTATGTAACCATCCATATATCTACCCATCTATCCATCTACTCATCCTCCATCTATCTACCCATCTATCCATCTACCTACCCCCTAACCATCTATTCACCAGTCTATAAATGTATCTGCCCAATCCATCCACCAATCTACCCATCTGTCTTATCCATTTATCCACCCATCTACTCAACCATCTACCCATCCATTCATCCAACCACATCATCCAAACATCCATCTACCCATCTATTCACCTACCTACCCCCTAACATCCATATACCTATCTATAAATTTATCTACCATCCATCTTATCTTATCTACAAATCTACCCATCTTATCCATCTATCTACCCATCTACCATCTTCCATCTATCTACCCATCTACCTACCCCCTAACCAACATCTACCCATCTATGAATTTATCTACCCAATCCATCCACCTATCTATCCATCTACCCCCATCTACCCATCCATCTACTCATCCATGTACCCATCTTCCATCTTATACATCTACTTATTCATCTACCCATATAAATGTATATGTATGTATATGCATATAATGTATCTATAAATGTTTCTACCCATCAATCCATCTACTTATCTACCAATCCATCTTATCCATCTACCTACCCAACTACCTATCAGCCAACCATCTATCCATACATTTATATACTTATCCACATACCATCAAATACACTGTCCTTTTTCCTTGCTTCTCTGACACCTTGCATGAAGTGTCAAAAACCACAGGATGCTCACCATAGTATAGTGGTGTCCTTGAGAAAACCACTTACTGTGGCAATTTTCTCAGACCTGATTACAAAATCTGATCTGCTCCAACAGCCATATACCAAGATTATGATCACTTGCAAGCCAAAAATGGGAAAACAACAACAACAAAAACATTTGCAGAATTCAACTAAAAAGATTAAAAACTTTCAGATTAATTCTTAGTATCCACTACTTACTAATAACAAATAACAAATAACAAGTAAAATGTTGCTGCACATTTACTGAACTAGTATTCCAGTGAGTTCGGAAGTGTGGCTATCATAACAACAGGAAAAAAAAATAATAATAATAATATTTCGCTACAAACAGTATAGGAAGGAAGAGGGTCAAAGTGCACTTCCCAAAAAGTTTAAACATGGCTAAAATGTATAAACATGTCCAAACAAGTTCAAGTTGAAAAAAAAACAAAAAAACATTTAAACAACACAAGTGATTTAAGCAATTCAGACTATTCTCACACGGGGTGAAACAATGATCTCGGATAGCATAAAAAAGTTAAAATAAGTTGCCACTCCACTTAAATAACACATCCCACACCTTTAAACATAACCACCACAAACATATCAGAACATCAAACAAATATGTCTTTTCAATACACATGATGGAAAAAAATCTAACATCTACTCTTTGGTACTACATTCCTACCTCAACCAGACCACCAGTATTCTTGATCTTCAGTGACCGACCCTGCGGTAAAAACCTACGACACAACGTAGACATCTCAGATGCAAGGTAGCCAGTGAGCGCACTGGCCTCAAGGTACGGCAGATGAGGTTGAGAGTCTGTCTACACAAACACAAAAGTTCCCATGACGGAGAGCAGGCGAGCCAGCCAGAGGAAGTGACTGCAGTTTCTTTCTGCTGTCTTTCACATTCGAGCTCAACTTAAAGATACAGTGCACTTCCTTTTACCACAGACCCTCCCTAGCAAAACAGGCAGCTTTTTGTTTGCATTTAGCCAATTCAATGTAGATGGAAATTAATCAACACTGCAGTTAATTCAGACCCGGAGTCACCATGTGAGATCAAACAATTAAGAAGCATCCTGTCTATATCACTGGCCTACCAATATGACACTATTCCACGCACAATGTATTAAATAAAAAGCAGGTGTGAGGTTTTCTTAGGTTAAAATATGTGTAAAAATTATATGGTAGACATAAACCATATATGGTGGCCCAGCTGATTCATGTGGACACCAAAAGTGTGTCATGAAGGTTCTCAGAATCTGTGAAGTCATAGAATTTAACATGCATTTGTTTTCACAGAATTGCCTTAGCTCTAAAGCTTGAAGCGTGAACGAGTATATTTAAACAGAACCATAGAGAGACCACAGCTTACTTCTACATCCTGTTGAACTTCCCTACCGCAAGCCCTTCGACAGACAGTATGCACAAAGTTGCCTGCGCAAGAGCAAACTCTGCAAATGCTTGAACAACTTCAGATAACGCGGGGGTTGCTAAGAGCTTTCACACCATCAGCAACCTCATCATCTACAGGAACCACACGGAGAAAACCTCAAAGTTAAATAGCAGGTGCATGCTGCTGCATCAAAGAACGCCATTAAGTCAGCATGATATGGGGCAAGCTAAAAAAGATAACATTTGTTTCCACTAATAAGGTCTGAGATGCTTCAGACAGGCCCACATGAAGTAAATGTACTGGATTTCGAGCAGAAGAAACATAAATACACATACACACACACACATCTAAATAGTTTAATTATATACCCACCTTGTTCTTTTTGCTCATCTTGCTCTTGAGGTAACTGAAGGTCCTGCTCACTTTGGTTCCTCCAACTTTGCCTTCACTGTCACTCCGCAACGGGCCCGGATCCTCCTCTGATATACTGAATGAGACAAAAGACGACAAATGGGAAAATTTAAAACTGGAGCAGCGTCAGAATTCGCATACTATCCGTCCTAAACAGTCCCAAATTGTAGTATGCAGGGGTCGTACCTGTATTCTAAAGATCCCGATGTCCCTGTGAACGAGGCCAATCCTGAAACGAGAGAAAACTATTGATTAAATCAAAAGTACAGTGGAGACAGGACTACGACTGACTAAAGGACATAAACAAGACCACAGAACAACAACTGACATTATTAATCACTTTTTAGTGCGCCTCAGGAGTTTTGTACTTGTACAAAAAGAAATTACACAAGAAGTTTTATGGCGTGAATAGACTCTAAGGCACAACCCTGCAGAGAACAAAGGCAATTCTTCAAGCAAAACACTCAAAAAAGCTTAAAGAAAACTTGAGGCATTGTACTGCAAACACAAAAGCTTAACTGTGAACGATGAAATGATTGATAATGTTTTGCAAAGACTGGAGAAACAGGCTTATATTGTTTTTTTTTTGCCTTTTAGAGTAAATGATTATGCTGTGTTTGTACAATAGTTTGTATGATACCCATGACAGATGAGTTCGGCTTAGATATATAGTGTAAAGAATGATATTAAACCAATAAATATGCAAGAAATTTGTAATCATTTTTCTTAGCTGCAGTGTTGGCGTAGTTACTGCATTTAGCCTCTAGGGGCAGTATAATTTACTCTTTATAATAAGCCTGAAGAGGAGAAAGTATATTAAAAAATGTCTACGCAAACAGGTATTTGTTTTTCAATTACCATATTCAGGCGACGGCTAAGCATTCTTTTTTTTTTTACACTACTATCTAGGCATTTCTTTTTACAAGGAGCTCTAAGCAGCTGTGAAATCTATAGGCAGTACTATGGAAAGTGTTTATGTGGATCTGAATGACTTTGAAAGATACAGAAAGAGATGGAACCAATGGAAAGGAATTAGGGTCTCATTTGGGAGACCCGCTACCCATTCGTCCAATAATCCACAGGAAGTATGTGTAAAATGCCATTTTTCTCTTAGATGAGGGGCTGAGAAGAATTTTAACTCATATGCAACTATTACAGAAGGTTTAAACGCTCACTGATGCTTCAGAAGAAAACACAATGCATTAAGAGCCAAGGGGGTGAAAACTTTTGAAGATCATGGTAAATTTAACTTATTTTGTCTTCTGGGAAACATGTAATTATCTTCTGTAGCTTCTGAAGGGCAGTACTAAATGAAAAAAAAAAAGATATTTAGGCAAAATAAGAAAAATGTAGTCGGCGTGCCGACATACAGCACCGCTGCACTACGAGCGTCCCAAGTTCGAATCCAGACTCGAGGATCTTTCCCGATCCTGCCCCCTATCTCTCCCACTTCGCTTCCTGTCAGTTCTGATCTGTCCTATCCTAATAAAGGCAAAATGCCAAAAAAACAAAGCAAAAAAAAAAAAAAAAAAAAAATGAAAAAAATGAAAAAAAAAGAAAGAAAAATGTACACAACTTCATTCTGTTTCAAAAGTTTTCACCCCCAACTCTTAATGCATCGTTTTTCATTCTGGAGCATCAGTGAGCGATTGAACCTTCTGTAACAGTTGCATATGAGTCCCTCAGTTGTCCGTAGTGTGAAAAGATGGATCTCAAAATCATACAGTCATTTTAGGAAAGGGTTTAAATACACAAAAATGCTAAAAAAAAAAAAAAATACATTTGTGAGACCTGAAAACTTTTTCTGAAGAACAGTGGGCAGTTTAACTATTCAGGACAAACATTTTGACTTCAACTTACTTTAGCGCTACTGGGTTACTGCGGTGGTAACAAACCTCAGTACTTTCAATTATCTGTGCCATTAAACTAAATATATTATGATTCAGGAAGCTAGATATAAATGTAATAATTTAACTAGTCTTAACTTTCTCAGAAATGTTCTCCTCGAAGTTCTTATCAAACAAGTGACTGCACAATAAATGCATCAGCAGACAACATGCACATCATACATATAAGTTCATTAAGTTATTGCATAAAGAATTTCAAAATTGTGTTTGTGTTTTATTATTTTGGCTCTTTAGTCTTTTAGTATTCATTTTCTACAAAAATTTATAACCCATAGGTTAGATAAATCCAACTAAATAAAACATTTAGACAAAGATGAATAATTCTCAACACTGTCATATAATTACACATGTGAGGATAATTAAAAATATATATATAAATATCATTAATAAATAAATAAATAGAATAGATGATTTAGAAGTAATTTCAAGGAGCTGGTCTGATCAATAACTTAGTGACAAGGGAGGTAGGGGACACACTTCGTATTAAGCTGGGGTTGGGCAGGGGCCATGCCAGGCATTGTGGGACATTCTTTTACTTACTGACTGCCTCCTCCTCATCACTGGATGAAGAGCCAATAGAAAAGAGATTTTTAGATTTGGGAAGCATAGGTGAGATGCTGAAGGAGAAGGAGATTCGTCGCTTGGGCCTTGGCCGTCCAATCGCTGGTGGGTTCCATGATCACATGGGCAAAAAAGATCAAAGCAGGCATTATAAAAAAATTGGCTGCTAATACACTGGCAGTAAATGCCCACTCCCTTAAAGTGACACCACAGTGAAAGGGAACCATGGGAGCTCCACATCTGATGAGTTGAAGAATACCAACAATCCCAGTCGAGGATATTTTTGTAGTATAAAGACCCCATGACACGAAACTGGGTGTTAGATATGACTGACAGGAAGTGAGTGGTCAGTTTGCGGTTATATATAACTGAATACTTTTCCACTCCTTATTTTACCACAAGGGCATGGAAGAAACCAGGAAAGAAAACTCTGAACTCTGCAACATCTTATCTTAAAACACTTTTGGAAATATTTTTAGTTTTTAAAATTATTTAAAATGTAAGTGCTACAGAGCTCAGAGTGGCACAACAACACACAGGAGAGAAAACTAAAAGGGTTGTTTAAACTCACCATCCAGGTCTTTGTGACTGATGGCCAACATGGAGACAGACTTGGTGAGAAAGGGTTGTGAAGGTGGGACATATCTTCGTCCAGACTGGATGGACTTCTGAAAGCAGCAAACATAACAAAACATTCAATCGTGGTAATTAAATGCAATGAAATTAAAACTACTAAATTAATTGGAAAATCTGCAGATGCTGCTCTAATATCTGATTGAGACACACTGCAGTGTTTTTTAGCCTTCTTTCCATGGTAGAAAGGAAGACTGTCAGTCGATAATTTCATTTTCTTCTCAACAGTCACTATCACATGACTTGCATACATCGTGAACATAGTGTCAATGACATTATATGATTATTTATGGTGTTTTTGTGCTCTTTGGATCTTGACAGTCAATATAAGCTGTTGTTGCATGTAAAAGCGATGCAAAAATATTACAAATTTTAATCGTTTTGGGTAAACGATATGTCTACACAGTGTTGTTATAAGACAATGTTTAACAAAATAATACTTTTTTTCATAATCAGAAAAATAACCACAATAAACACATATTAAAATAAAAAACTATGATGAAATTTAAATGGTTTAAATAATATACTTAAAAAAACTAAATGATATATTAAAGGGACAGTTCACCCAAAAATTTAAATTCTGTCATTTGTTACCCACCTTTATATAAATCCAAACCCGTAAGACCTTTGCTTATCTTCAGAACACAAATGAAAATACTTTTGAAGAAATCCGAAAGCTTTCTGACCCTGCTTAGACAGCAACGCAATTGACACTTTCAAGGCCCAGAAAGAAAGTAAGGACATCATTAAAATAATCCATGTGACATCAGTGCTTCAATGTGAATGTGCGCTGAAGAAGAATTTGCTGAATAAAGTAGTTATTTTTATTTTCTTTGCTCACAAATGTATTCTCGTAGCTTTACGGTTGAACCACTGATGTCACAAGGACTATTTTAACAATGTTCTTACTACCTTTCTAGACCTTGAACATGTCAGTTGTCTTGCTGTCTATGTCAGAAACCTCTCTGAAATGAATATCTTAATTTGTGTTATGACGATAAACAACGATCTTACAGGTTTGTGACAGAATTTAATTTTTGGGTGAACTATCCCTTTAATATCAATGATATGTAACATTAAAATGTATATATAATGTGTGTGTGTATATATATATATATATATATATATAATATATATATTTAAAAAAAATCTACAAATTAGTTTTTTGTTAAAAACAAAAAAAACTATTAATTAACATATATACACATATATATACACATACATATATATATATATATATATATATATATATATATATATATATATATACACACACTACCGTTCAAAAGTTTGGGGTCAGTACATTTTTATTGTTTCTTTTTTTTTTTTTTTTTTTTTTTTTTTTTAAAGAAATTAATACTTTTATTCACGAAGGATGTATTAAGTTAATAATTAAAAGTTTATTAAAAGTTAATAATAAATAATTTACATTGTTATAAAATATTTATATTTTGAATAAACACTGTACTTTTTAAACTTGTTATTCATAAAAGAATCCTGAAAAAAAAAAAAAAAAAAAAAAAAAAAAAAAAAAAAAAATCACAGGTTCCAAAAAATATTTGGCAGCACAGCTGTTGATATTATCCAACATTGATCATTCTAATAATAAATCCGCATATTAGAATGATTTCTGAAGGATCATGTGACACTTAAGACTGGAGTAACAGCTGATAAAAATTCAGCTTTTCATCACAGGAATAAATTCTATTTTAAAGTATGTTAAAATAAAAACATTATTTTATACTGTAAAAACATTTTGCAATATTACTGTTTTTTTTCTATATTTTTAATCAAATAAATGCAGCCTTGATGAGCATAAGAGACTTCTTTAAAGACTATTACAAGTCTTACTGACCCCAAACTTTTGAACGGTAGTGTATATATATATATATATATATATATATATATATATATATAAATGTGTATGTGTGTGTTTGTGTTTTTGTGTTTTTAGCATACCATCAATCAATTAGCATGCTATCTTAGCTCCCATTGCTAAAAAAAAGAAAAACTCAAAATGCTTTATTTTAGTTGCTAAAAAAAAACATGGGGATATATATATAAACATTTAAATACAGGATAAATGGATCAAAGTACTAATGTAACAAAATCTAAGCTAAAGCGAACTATATTCACTACCAATCAAAAGTTTTTGAACAGTAAGATTTGTTTTCAAACAAGTCTTTTCTGCTCACCAGGCCTGGATGTATTTGATCCAAAGTACTGCAAAAACAGTTAAATTTTGAAATATTTTTACTATTTAAAATAACTGTTTTCTATTTGAATATATTTTAAAATGTCATTTATTTATTATTTCCTGTGATTTCAAAGTTGATTTTTTTTTAGCATCATTAAGCTCGATGATCCTTCAGAAATCATTCTAAAATTCTGATTTGCTGCTCAAAAGCATTTACTATTATTATGTTGAAAACAGCTGAATAGAAGTTTTTCAGGTTTCTTCGGTGAATAGAAAGTTTAGAAAAACAGCATCTTCATCTAAAATAGACATCTTTTGTAAATTATAAATATCTTTATCATCACTTTTGATCAATTTAAAACTGTTAATTTAGTTGACAAATAATTTGTCATAATTAAACACTTTTTGCACCAATGAAAATAAGACGATAACAAAAAAACTAATTTGAATGACAAAAACTATGACGAAAATCTAGTAACATTTGTGTCAACGAATAAAATGTTAGGGAGGGGCGATTTGGGAAGAGATTCATTCAGAACAAATCTGCTGCGTGGTTAGGAGGTTAGATCCTTACATTTGATGCGTGCACGTCATGATATTTAGTCGACTAAAACTTGACCAAAACTTAAAAAAAAAAAAAAAAAATCAGATGACTAAAATGTGACTAAAACTAAGTGGTATTTTAGTCAAAAGACTAAGACTAAATCAAAATTTGCTGTCAAAACTCATGATATAAAGCATCCTTGCTAAATAAAAGTCTTTTATTTAAAAAAAAAGTCAATTATACTGACTCCAAACTTTTAAATGCTGATCTTCTGATCTTTTTATTCATCAAAGAATCTTGAAAAACATGCACTGAACTGTTTTAAATATTAACGATAATAATTTCTTGAACAGCACATCGGCATATTAGAAAGATTTCTGAAGGATCGTGACTGGAGTATTGATGCTGAAAATGTAGCTTTGACCACAGGAATAAATTACATTTTAAAATACATTCAAATAGAAAACAGGTATTTTAAATAGTAAAAATATTTCAGATTTTTACTGTTCTTGCTGTACTTTGGCTCAAATAAATGCAGGCTTGGTGAACAGAAGGGACTTCTTTAAAAACATTAAAAATCGTACTGTTCAAAAACATTTGACTTTTGATTTTGTTACCTTAGTTTAGATTTCTGCTGCTGGATTTTCTATCAGATTTTAGTGCTTGATCTATCCATTTATAAATAGTACTTCACCTGGCTGTCCAAACTACTGCAGTCGCCCAGGTCTGATTCCTGTTCTTCTTCTGTCAGGGACACAAGCGAGCCTCTCTCTTCTCTGTCCAGCTTTGACGGACAGTTTGGTTCCTGGCTGGCTTCCCCCATGCACTGGTTAAGACTTTTCCTTCCTTCCTTCTCTGCCGCAAGTCCTTCCAGGCTGTAGCTGTGAAAATAATCACATTTGATTATGCTTAGTTTACTGTGGTTCAGAGTTTCCAAAAAAAAGTTCAAATGGTGACCACACACTGAATCACGAAAGATCTTTTACCTTCCTGTGGGTGACATTCAAGCACATGCAAGATAAAGCTAGACGTGAATTCATTCAGATTCACACGCACAAAGAATCAAATGACAACGAGGAACGAGTCTACTAGCAAATAATGACAATACGGGCTTGACCCCAGCCTGTGAAAGTTGCTGATGACGAAAGCACTTGACATTTCCTCAAGCTCTGCCACAAAAAAGGTTATACCATTTTCCACATTTGGTGTAAACAAAACCAAAACATCGACAACAATGGCTTAGATGCTTTAAAAGTCTGAATGTCACTGAATTAAGTGTCAAACCAAATTGCATACATTTAAAAAAATAAAAAATAACAAGCCAATCAACCCAGTAAAGGTTATTTGTTGGGTTTTAAATGATAAAATCAGCAGATATACAGGTTAAATGAAGACTACCTATATTAAATTAACCCAGGAAGTATCCTAAAGTGCAGCGCAAGTATTTAAATACTTTTTGGGATGAGTGAATATACAAACTACATGCTAAAACAAATATATTATATTTACTGACGCCTGTTGAGAGCAGCTCAATACAAGTGTGATGTGAAAGTTCTTTCTAACAGGAAACATTTGAGTGGCAATGTGGTAAAATAAAAAAAAATGTAACTAAAACATCTCACCTCTCATCAGGCCCTGAGATCCAGATCAGTATGTTGGTCATAGTTTTCACATTAGTTAAAATCTGCTATAATACTGTAGGTTAATCTGCATCTCTAGCTAAACGAATTCATTTCGTTTAGTGGCCGGTTTGTCTCTTGTCTCAGACAATGAAATCAACGGAAATGACTGCAAGAGTGTATGTGGTCTCTGATGTTTGTCCGGAGAGGCGAGAAGACTAAACCGTAGAAAGGAAGTAAACTAACACACAGACACACAACGCACTATGAACAATATTTACACCACTGTTTTTACAACACACCATTCGTGCTGCCATAGTGCAACTCATGCTGTATCATACCACAACAAGAAGTTTTAAGATTTTAGACACTTCCTCTTTGTCTTCCTTTACCTTCTTTCGTTTATTTCGTCCTTTTCTGAGCGCAGGGCGGCCGAAGGACACCAGCTCATGCTTCATCAAGTGCGAAAGATTCAGGATGGATGGAAAGATGAAAGAAGGGATGTGTAGAAAGACAAAAGAGGAATTTGTTAGTACAAGGTGTAAAAGAGGCCCTTGAGTGTTTAACCATTATGTATTTTTCTTGTACGCATAAGCACACAAGGTTATGGTTTAAAAAAAAATTATATATATATATATATATATATATATATATAGTAAAATAAGTAAGTAAATAAATATATAAAACTAATTCAAAATGCAAATAATACTCTAATAGTATCTTAAAGAAAAGTTTTGATGGAATATGTTAGTGACATTTTTTTTTTCCACATATGCTCATGCCTTTTCATTTTTTTCTCCAAATTTTTGCATGGGCCATTTAGAAAGGATTTGGTGGGGCCCCTGGGTGGAAAGAGTGAAAATGGATGGTGGTACCTTCTCCTATGACCCGCAGACCTGCGCTCCACTTCGCCTCGTGTTGGACTGGAAAAAGTGATGGGTGAAAATGAAGAGGATGAGATGAATGAACAGAAATAATGAACCAAAATTAATATGAGCTGATGAGAAGATTGACAGTTCTAAGAATATTTACTAGGATGACGAATAAAACAAAGAGAAAACATTTTTGTCGATGCCAATAACTTATGACTCATTCTAAATATTTATTAATTAGAATTATTTATTTTTTAATAAACTAATTTAATGTAAATTAATAGAATCATTTATATAATTATTAATACTTTCTCAAATATTTATTTTTGTTATAATTTGTTATAATATGTAATTTGTTCCTTCATAAAAATTGGCAAGGACATATGTGAACCACAAAACCAGTTATAAGGGTCTTTTTTTTTTTTTTTTATTGAGATTTATACATAAACTAAAAGCTGAACAAATAAGCTTCCAATTGACGTATGGTTTGTTAGGATAGGAGAATATTTGAAAAGTATATATTTACTGTAGGAAATCTTACAAAATCTCTTTTCGGAACATGATCTTTACTTAACATCCTAATGATTTTTGGCATAAAAGAAAAATCAATAATTTTAACTCATAAAATGTATTTTTGGATATTGCTACAAATATACCACTGCTAGCTATGACTGGTTTTGTGTTCCAGGGTCACATATATAGTCTACATAAAACAAAACAATCATGAAGCTAAAAAATGATGTTCCTCTTCTCTGTCTTAGAGTACTCAAGGTCATCTGAGTGTTTATTATCAGCAGGAATACAGTCCTGTGTGACCTAAATAGAGCTCTTTCTCACAGAACAGCTGCTTTGCTTACAAAGCCCACTGAGGAAAGGGCCCTCACACTGCTGGGATTTCCCTTCAAAAACACAGTCACATACAAACTTGTAAATGATTCAGAGCTGTACACAAAGCTGAAGTAATGCCAAGATGATGGGACAGAAGCCAAAGCTGAGTGATTGCAAGCATGAAACACACTATGCATGTATCTGACTGCATTATGAAGACAGACACAGTAAATGACTGAAGGACAGGTGGGTGGTATATTGATACTAATGTTTTGATCTTATCAGATGATTTACAGGAAATGAAAGCGCCGAGTGTCTGGCACATTTATAAGATAAAAAAGCATTGAGACGTGTAGGCTAAGTTTGGACTTGATTTGATTTTAAATTTACTGCCACAACAGCTTTTAGAAACCCATACTTGAAATGTATCTGTGAAATGTGTATTTTACCAAAAATGTTTTTGTTTCTTTATACTGTATGTAGTATTTCTCTTATTTACAACATATATTGTCACGTTTAATTTCTCATATTAAATAACTGATTAGCCGGTTATCTCGGAATACTGTTAAATGATTATCCTTACTAAAATGAACCATGATTTTACTACAAATAAAACAAAAAAACATGGTAACCACAAATTATCCATGGTATTTCTACACTAGTTAAACCATGGTATTTGTAGTAATTCTGCAATTATACAAATGGCAAATCAATACACCAAAAAAACAAAACAAACAAACAAAAAAAAAAAAAAAAAACAAAAAAAAAAAAACTTTTTTTTTGGTAGCTTAACATACTGCTAATCAATTAGCATGCTATTTTAGCTACCATTGCTAGAAAAGAAAAACTTGATATGTTACATTTTAGATATCTAGAAAAAGATTGGGATATGTTTTTGAACATGATTAGCATGCTGTTTTGCTAACCAGTTAGCCTGGTAGCTTAGTATACCGCTAATCAATTAACATGCTATCTTAGCTCCCATTGCTAGAAAATAAAAACTTTAAATGTTATATTTTAGTTGTCTGAAAAGATATGGGGATATGTATTTGAACATGACTAGCCTGCTGTATCACTAACCGGTTAGCCTGGTAGTTTAGCATACTGCTAATAAATTAGCATGCTATCTTAGCTCACAATGCTAGAAAAGAAAAACTTAAGATGCTAAATTTTAGTTACCTAGAAAAAGATACTGGGATATGTTTTTGAGCATGATTAGCCTGCTGTATTGCTAACCAATTAGCCTGGTAGCTTAGCATACCACTAATCAATTAACGTGCTATCTTAGCTCCCATTGCTAGAAAATAAAAACTTTAAATGTTATATTTTAGTTGTCTGAAAAGATATGGGGATATGTATTTGAACATGACTAGCCTGCTGTATCACTAACCGGTTAGCCTGGTAGCTTAGCATACTGCTAATAAATTAGCATGCTATCTTAGCTCACAATGCTAGAAAAGAAAAACTTAAGATGCTAAATTTTAGTTACCTAGAAAAAGATACTGGGATATGTTTTTGAGCATGATTAGCCTGCTGTATTGCTAACCAATTAGCCTGGTAGCTTAGCATACCGCTAATCAATTAACGTGCTATCTTAGCTCCCATTGCTAGAAAATAAAAACTTTAAATGTTATATTTTAGTTGTCTGAAAAGATATGGGGATATGTATTTGAACATGACTAGCCTGCTGTATCACTAACCGGTTAGCCTGGTAGCTTAGCATACTGCTAATAAATTAGCATGCTATCTTAGCTCCCATTGCTAGAAAATAAAAGCTTAAAATGCTATATTTTAGATACCTAGAAAAAGATTGGGATATGTTTTTGAGCATGATTAGCCTGCTGTACTGCTAAGTGATTAGCCTGGTAGCTTAGCATACCGTCAATCAATTAACATGCTATCTTAGCTCCCATTGCTAAAAAAAAGAAAAACTCGAAATGCTTTATTTTAGTTGCTAAAAAAACATGGGGATATGTTTTTGAGCATGATTAGCCTGCTGTATTGCTAACCAGTTAGCCTGGTAGCTTAGCATACCGCTAATCAATTAACATGCTATCTTAGCTCCCATTGCTAGAAAATAAAAACTTTAAATGTTATATTTTAGTTATCTACAAAAAGATACTGGGATACATTTTTGAACATGATTAGCCTGCTGTATCGCTAACTGATTAGCTTGGTAGCTTAGCATGCCACTAATCAATTAGCATGTTATCTTAGCTCCCATTGCTGGAAAAGAAAAACTTAAATTGCTATACTTTATTACCTTAAAAAAAAAAAAAAGAACCAGCTAAAACCAGCTTGGCCAGGCTGGGAGACCAGTTAAAGCCACCTACTAAAAAGTAAACCAGCTAAGACCAGAGAACCAGTTTAGGCTGGTTTTAGCTGTTCTTTTTTTTTCAGCAGGGCCAGGAAAGCTGGTGTTCAGCTGGTTTTAGCTGGTCTTTCAACCTAAAGAATTGGTCAAAACCCCACTAAGACCAGCCTGCAAACCAGCTATAACCAGGCTTGAAGACCAGATAACCAGTTGAGGCTCGGTTTAGTTGTTTTTGCATAATTTGGATTTAACCCCTAAAAGCTTGATGTTTAGTTGTAGAGATTACCTGCGTTGACTAATCTCCGTCTCCCCTGCTGAATTTTTGCCAGGGCCCCAACTGTGCCTGCGGAAAGGCGACAGGGATCGTATAGTGGTACGTAAAATGGCCGACCGCTCCGGGACGTCTGTCAAGCGATCCTTTTTCTCTTCCTCCTCTGTTTCTCCTGAAACAGGTGATGCTCCAGGAGACATGGGCTTTTCCGGACAGGGGTCTGACGTAGGAGCTTCTGTGCTGGCCTGAGAGATGGCGCTAGGGGTCCCGAGGCTGGAGGTGTCATCTGTGGAGGACGAGTAGGTCATGGACACACCACTGGTGACTGTAACGCTGTCCTCAGCCTTTAATGGAGAAATAGGAGAACAACTGGATGAAGTTTGCAAAAACAATCACATTTGATGTTTGGTGACTACTAGGAGGACTGAGATTTTGGACCGATGAAATTTCATTCTTGTTACGACTTCCCAACCAGGACATGCACATGTGAATTCAAGTGCAAGTGACCGCTGATGACGTACCACCTTTACATCTGTAGTTTACATACAAGCAGACTTTTTTTTTTCTCCTAACCCCATGAAGTCTCAGAGTTCTTTCCATCCTTGTAAAGCTTACATAACATAGAAACACACAGCTCTGACACTCATTTCCATTCACAGCGGCTCATTAGTTTCCTCACATGCTGAGACCACAGCCAAGCGAGGGGTGTGGTGAGCTAGCGGCTACGTTACACTAACCGTTATAGATGACTTTATGAGCTATGGAGGGGAAGAGAAAAAAAAACAAAAAAAAAAACACACTTCCAGAACACAAGTCAAGCTTAGGTGAAGTGACTCTACCTACTTTCAGGGCTTGGAGAAACTAAACATGCTACATGAAATTCCACGTACAATTCCAGGAGAAAAACTAGGCTAGCATTGGGGTAATCTTAATGTTAGCGTACTACAAACTGTTAAGTTTCTGGAAAAAACTAAACAAAAACGTTGATGATATTTTTGTTCAGAGAGGTATTTATATATAGATTTTTTTTAATGAAAATTCATTGCATCTTTAATTTGTGTGCAAAGCCTACTCTGCACTGTCAGCATACTGCTAGCTGATTAGCCTGATCACTCAATACATTGTTAGCTGCTTAGCTATTCAATATATTGTTAGCTTTCTCAGAATACTGATAGTTGCTTAGCCTTCTCTGTCAGCACACAACTAGCCAACCCTGCAGGCTGGTTTTAGAGGGGTTTTGGCCACTTCCTTAACTGGTCAAGCTGGTCTTAGCTGGTTAGGCTGAGAGACCAGCCGGAACAACTAGCTAAAACCAACTTGACCAGCCCAGCCAGGCTGCAGTTTAAACCAGCTAAGACCAGCCAACCACCTAAGGTTCGTTTCAGTGTTTTTTTTTTTTTTTTTTTTTTTTTAAGCAGGCTCTCAGCATACTGCTAGCTGGTTAGCCTACTCTCTTAAAATGCTGTTAGCTGATTAGCCTGGTCTCTCAATATATCGTTAGCTGCTTAGCCTGCTCTCTCAGCATATCACTAGCCGATTAGCTTGTTCTCTCAGAATATATCTAGCCAATTAGCTTGTTCTCTCAGAATACAGCTAGCCAATTAGTCTGCTATGTCAACATACTGCTAGCTGCTTAGCCTGCTTTCTCAGAATACTTCTAACTGCTTCGCCTACTCTATCAGCACACAACTAGCCAATTAGTCTCCCTGCTGTAAAAAAACAGCTAAAACCAGCCTAAGATGGTTGGCTGGTTTTACCTGGTCATCCAGCCTGGTTTTAGAGGGGTTTTGGCCACTTCCCTAGCTGGTCAAGCTGGTCTCAGTGGATTACGCTGGGAGACCAGCTGGAAAAACCAGCTACAACCAGCTTGACCAGCTTAGCCAAGCTGCAGTTTAAACCTGCTAAGACCAGCCAACCAGCTTATGCTGGTTTTAGCATTTTTTTTTCTGCATGTTCTCAGCACACTGCTAGCTGGTTAGCCTACTCTCTTAACATGCTGTTAGCTGATTAGCCTGCTTTATCAGAATACCATTAGCTGCTTAGCCTGCTTTCTCCCTGTACCATTAACCAATTAGCCCGCTCTATCAGAAAACAACAAAATAATTAACGTATACTGCTAGCTGGTTAGCCTGCTCTCTCAGCATACCACTAGCCGATTGTCTTGTTCTCTTAGAATACAGCTAGCCAGTTAGCCTGCTCTGTCAGCATACTGCTAGCTGATTAGCTTACTCTCTTAGCATGCTGTGAGCTGATTAGCCTACTCTCTTAATATATTGTTAGCTGCTTAGCCTGCTTTCTCAGAATACTGCTAACTGCTTAGCCTACTCTCTCAGCACACAACTAGCCAATTAGTCTCCCTGCTGAAAAAACTGCTAAAACCAGCCTAAACTGGTTGGCTGGTTTTACCTGGTCATCCAGCCTAGTTTTAGCTGGTCAGGCTGGGAGACCAGCTGGAACAACCAGTTAAAAACAGCTACTTCCAGCTTAAACCAGTTAAGACCAGCAAGCCAGCTTCGGCTAGTTATAGCTGTTTTTTTTTCAGCAGGCTTTCAGCATATTGTTAGCTGATTAGCCTGGTTTCTCAATATATTGTTAGCTGCTTAACATTAACTTTTTACCACAAATGCTCGTTTTGCACTAGCTCTGCGACTTTACACATTATGTAATAACGTTGAAAAGGTCACGTGTGGTTAGTTCTTCGTCAGTGTACTCTAGTTCAGGAAAGTAGAGTAGATCTCATTTTCTCCTTCAACTTCAAAATCGTCCGACATCCTTTTTTTGTACTGGCTGTTTGACTTTTTTCACGTTCGCTTTGTAAACACTGGGTCAGTACTTCCGCCTACGTCATGCGTTTCCAACTTGATTACATAATGCATGAAGTCCAGCTAGTGCAAGATGAGCATTTGTGGTTGAAAAGTATACAGTTCTCAACCCTTATTTCTCGGCTGGGATCGTGTAGAGCCCTTTGAAGCTGCACTGAAACAGCAATTTGCACCTTCAACCCGTTGACCCCCACTGAAGTCCAAATGGAAAAAAATCCTGGAATGTTTTCCTCAAAAACCTTCATTTCTTTTCGACTGAAGAAAGGAAGGCATGAACATCTTGGATGACATGGGGGTGAGTAAATTATCAGGAATTTTGTTATTCTGCATTTCAGAATAGGATTGTAATGAAATATGGAAGGATCTACGTACCTATCATCAAGGAAACAAAACATTACAGTTCACAAAAAACACTGTCATCCTTTGCGACTTGCTACATGTCAAAGTCTGTAAACCTATTTAAATTAAAGCAAGGAGTTTAAGGGGTGGAGGAATCCGCTGGGAAACTCTTCAAGGAGAAATTAGAATGAAGCATGTCTGAGGATGAGGTCATAATTACAGCCTTGGCCCACTGATCTGCTCACGTCACATGACATGACGTCAGTGGAGCAACATGTTGTGTGTAGAGGAGCACTGCTGAAAATGAGCCGTATTGCATAACCGCTTTATCTGGCCGAAGCACAAGCGAGGGTAAAAAAGACATAGAAACAAAACAAATAGCAACTCTGCTTTGAAAACAAACACAGAATTAGATGATATGGGAAACGCAATACAATCCACACCCACCTTATTATTAAAAACGCTGTCCTCGGCCAAATCCTGGCTAAACAGAGAGTCACCATCGCTGGCGGACCCTCGCATGGTGCTCGCTGACTCTGTGTGACGTACGGTCTCGGGTGAGGGAGTCGAAGGGGGGAATTCTGGAAAAAACAATCCTAAAAATATGAGAATGCCAAAGAGCAACAGAGAAATAACAGATAGAAAACACCAGACTTGAAACTCGCAAACTGAAACAGAGTCTAAAAGTGACTCATTTCAGCCCATTGTATTGCATTTCTGCTCGCAATCATCGCAGACAGGATGTTGATGTCATCTACTTAAATAGATGATCTTATTTGACTAGTGGAGACTTTTGTATTGACAGGAAGACATTCATTTAGTCTTTGGAGGATGTGTATGCTGTTTCCCATGCGATACAATGTGGGCACTATTTAGATTGGACACACACAGACACACAGTCTGAGCAAAGAGTGCATCCTTTCTTTGTAGACTGCTGGAAGATGTATAAAAGAGGTTGTGTGTTTTGTTCTGGACGCAACTTTTAGCCATAAACTAGTCCTACGGGACGCAATGTTGTGTTGTTGACGTCACGGTGTAAATTCATGCATCACTCGGAAGTAGTTAGACAAAGTACATAAATGTAGGGCCCTATGAAATTCATTTTGTTTTTCCCAAATTCAGTTTTATTTTTTTCCAAATTCCATTTTTTGCCATTTAAATTTTTCCTGGATTCCATTTTCCCCCCAATTTGAATATTTCTAGACTCTATTTTAATGGTTAAATAAAAAAATACATATTAATCAAAAAGCATGTCTAATTAATTGAAATCATGAAACTTACACAATTTAACAGCAAATTATTAAAAGTTTAACAAAAACTACATTTTTAAGCCCCTGTGAAATAAGTTGTTTTTTTTTTTTTTCTCAAATTCAGTTTTATTTATTTATTTATTTATTTGTACCAAATTCTGTGTTTTCCATTAATTTTCTGGTTTTCATTTTAATGGTTTCATTGCATTTTAATAATCAAAAGTATCTTTAGTTAACAGACTTATTAAAAAAAATACTATTTTATGTTTAGCACCTCCTGCCGTACATATTTATTTATTTATTTATTTATTGTTGTGTTGTGTTTTTACATTTTCCTAGTAAATAAATTTTGGTAAATATTTTTTTTTCATGAATATTCCTTTTAAAAATGAATGTTTTAATAATAATTTTATTATTAGTAGTAGAACTACGACTATGTTAAGTAAAATATTTCTGTCACAGTTTGCTGTGAAAACCTTTTTGGGTTTTTTTGCTTTTAATATGAAATGACGACAGTTTTCTCAAAAGAAACAGTAAAATGCTAATGAAGTGACTTAGAGGAATTCTAGAGGCAGTAGAGGCTGAAAACACTCGAGCGTCACGCATGCTTCACTATGTGTGTAGTAAACAAAACTGCGCGTCTGCGCCATTCATTCACACAGAAACACGCAGAACATGCAGGATTCATATTTAAATAGTCTTTTTGTGGTTTAATCGGGTTTTGATTTTAATGTACTGACCTACTTTTGACTTATTCATCCAAAATGTATCAAATTCCATGAAATTCAGCCTTATACAGTAAATTCCATTTTTATGTCTGCATTTTCCACATTGTGGAAATCATAGGGCCCTGTAGATGCCAACACGGACATCCTCAAAAACTACTGGCATTTGGGTGGCCACTTGATATTCAATGAAAATCTGTGTCTTTCATGTCTTTCTTTCTTCAGTTGTGAAGAAATTATGTTTTTTGAGGAAAACATTTCAGGATTTCTCTTCATATAATGGACTTCTATGGTGCCTCCGAGACTGAACTAACAAAATGCAGTTTAAATGCAGCTTTAAAGGTCTCTAAATTATCCCACCAGAGGAAGAAGGGTCTTACCTAGTGAAACGATTTGTTAATTTCTAAAAAAATAATTAACAATTTACACACTTTTTAACATCAAATGCTCGTCCTGTCTAGCTCTGCGTGAACTCGGTGTATTCCTGTTCATGACAGTTAAATGACATCCCATCTTATTTTCTTGTACTACATCACTGTTTAGCTTTGTTTTTCAAAGGGTGTTGGACCCTGCTTGCACGTTCACTTTGTAAACACTGGGTCGGTACTTCTGCAGTGATGTAGCATGATTTTGAAGTTGGAGGAGAAAGCAAGATGTGAAAGTTTTTCGACATACCCTAACTGTATTGACCCAGAATACACAGAGTTCACGCAGAGCTAGACAAGGCAAGCATTTTTTTTTTTAAGAAAATAAACATTGTTTTGCTAGATAAGACCCTTCTTTCTCGGCTGGGATCATTTAGAGCCCTTTGAAGCTGCGTTTAAACTGCATTTTGGAAGTTCAAACTCACAGGCACCATTAAAGTCCACTATATGGAGAAAAATCCTGAAATGCTTCCCTCAAAAAAACAATTTCTTTACGCCTGAAGAAAGAAAGACATGAACATCTTGGATGACAAAGGGGTTAGTAAATTATCTGTACATTTTTGTTCTGGAAGTGAACTTTTCCTTTAAGTGTCATGTTGGTTACCTGAAATCACAGAAGTGGATTTCTTCTCCTGAATTCCAGCATCTCGACTGGCATCAACTGCATACAACGTCTCAGTCTCTCTGTGGATCTGCGAAGACGAAATCGGTCAAGTTTAGAGTGGCACAAATACACAAATCAGACATTTTTAAAGCTGATTTTGTTTTGATCTTAAAATATTTATATCCAACATAAATGCTTGTTACATTTAACTTCAATATTTATTGTGTACAAATGATTTATATCAAATGTAATGCCATTAAATGGGGCTAAAAATTGGCTCAGTACAAAAGAACAAAAAAATAGGGTGGGAGATCTTCAGAGCCTATAGCTGAAGAACCATCCATATGTTCTCAGCTTCTTTCGTCTGCTAAAGATCCTGCTAGAATCCATCAGGACATAATGATGCATCAGGTGAAAGATGGTTTCCTCTGCTACTTAAACTCAAGATACGTATGTCAATGGTTTCGTCTTGGACGGCTAACGCTTTTTCCTTCGACCACAGAATTTACTTTCTTGATGAAGAAATGCACTTATGAACAGAAATATTAGCAGTGGTAAGAGCATCCACCTCCTGAGAGTAACATGTGGTTGGAAACCCTCAAGGCTGTGATTTGGGGCAGGAAGGGTTTTCTGGGGGCATGTGTGGGGCGTTCAGAACAGACCTAGAGAGGAATGTGACCCACATATAAACATCACGGCCCACTAACGTTCAACACAGAGCAGCTGTGAACGGGGTGTAGAGGGTTAGCTTGAGGCTACTGCAAGGACAAAATGGTCACTATATACTACGCACACCATATTCAAAAAAAAAAAAAAAAAACATTTTTAATTTAATTATTATATATATATATATATATATATATATATAAAGATTACATAAACAAATTTGGGATATTTATATATCCAATAAATAAATATAATTAAAACAAATAGAATTTTTTTCAAAGGTAGTACTTTGTGTAACTTCAAAGAAAAGCTACAACACCAGCTGTAAAGTAGCAATCGAAAGATCAAAAGACCATGAAAAAAAAGAACGTCCCTGTGGCGGAAACAGAAGCTTAGAAACCTTCCTGTGCAGCTCATCTGTATGAGCATCATCAGCTCCCTTCATGATTGATTACACCCACCCGCCGCCCATCGCGAGCATGTGACACACGCTCGACTCCCACGCTTAGTGTGTACCCGCTGTGTGCACGCACGTGTGTCTGTGTGGCTGCTGGTCATAGGCCTCCTTTGTTTGGTCATTGGTGGACGGACACTGGTCTAGTGTGGCAAGCAAGTGGGGCGTGGGCTTTTTTCAATAGAGCCGTCAACAGCTGTGGCCTTTTAACTCTCAGAGAGAGATAGGGAGGGAGAGAATGAGAAATAAATACTGAAAAAGGAACAAAATGAGGAGAGTAGCTGGTTGAATTAGTTTGATTAGGTTTGTTCATGATTCCCTGAGCTGTAGAGCTGGGAAAATAAACTGATGCGTTGTGAATCAAGAAATGATTCAGCATCAATTCTGAGATTTTCCGAATGCATTGCGATTCTCTCTCAAATCGATTCTGAGCTTAGTTTTTAACAGCAGATGGCACTGCATGCTTTAGAAACAGCTGTACTCTGCTTGCTTCCAATTTCTTACACACACTTGAACCTAAAATAATCATTTATAAAGTTTCAAAAAGTTGAAGCAAATTACAAGGGTGTTCATATGTGTTTATATTAATCTCGCATCATTAAAGCATTCTGAGCTGAGGTGTAATTACATTACGGATGCATAAGTGCACCTTCGCACTGTTCTTTGTGAGTGTGCGGTTTAAAACTAGAGTAGAACGCCATCTGTTGTTAAAAACTAAGCTCAGAATCGATTCCAGAGAGAATCACTATGCATTCGAAATCGATTCATAAATCACGATGTATGGATTTATCGCCACAGCCCAACTGAGCTGTGATCTTTAAGTTGGAGTTGCATGTTCGAATCTAGCCTGCAACATTTCTTCCATTTATCATCACTATAAATTTTAAGCCATGACAAGTTGCAAAAGCCGAAAAAACAAAAACAAACCAAAAGCTAAACAATAAACCAAGCAAAAATAAATAAAATGAACAAAAAAATAAATAAAACAAAAAAATTAACCCCCCAAAAAACAACTAAATTTAAACAATAAAAATAATAAATCAAATAAAACAAAAAAGCACTAACAAAACAAACAAAAAGATTTAAAAAAACTAAATAAATAAAAAATAACAACAAACCAAATAAAACAAAAAAGTCAATAAAAAAAATAAATTAAATAAAATCACATTTAAAAAAATAAACAAAAACTAAACACATTAAAAATAAAAAAAATAAATCAACAATTAAATGAAAACAAAAACAAAAAAAAAATAAAAATAAAACAAAAGCCCGCCTACTCATAAAACCCCAAACACTAAACAGACAACTACATTTCAACAATTAAAACAACAAACCAAATAAAATAAAAAGGCTCAAACAAAACAAAGACAAACAAAAAGAAATGAAAAAAAAAGAAACTAAATAAAAACAAAATTACATTTAAAAAACAAACAAAATAAAAAATAAATTGACAACTAAAAAAAAACAAAACAAAAAAAACTAAACAGGCAACTAAATTTAAACATTAAAAACAACAAATGAAATAAACAAACAAAATGATGAAAAAAGAAACTAAATAAATAAATAAAAAAAATAAAAAAATCACATTTAAAAAACCAACAAAGTAAAAAAAACAAAAAAAACAAATTGACAACTAAATGAAAACAAAACAAGCAAAAATAAAAATAAAACAAAAAGCCTCACCTCTCAAAAAAACCCAAAAACTAAAGAAAACTACATTTATACAAAAAGAACAAACTGAACACCACCCCAAAAAAAAAAAGAAAAGAAAAAAGAAAAACCAAACAAATAAAAAATAAATCAACAATGAAATGAAAACAAAAACTAAAAAAAATTAAAAAAAAACAAACAAACAAAAAAAAAAAAAAAAAAAAAAAAACAAAAGAGACAACTAAAATTTAAAAGCTCAGACAAAACAAAAGAGAAAACAAAAACTAAACAACTAAATAAAACAAAAATGCCCAAACAAAACAAAAAATAAAACTGAGCAGACGAAAGGAAAGCACTAAATGAATAGGCTGAAATCGTCAGGTGTTTTTAGTTCATTTTTTTTTTAGTTTTGCCACTTCAATTTAAAAGGATAGGAAAAGATGAGTGGATGGGATCAATAAATGACACCAGCTGGATTTGAACTCTGGTCGCCTGCCTAAGCGCCACCACGTGACATGCCAGGCCACATTTCTGATTGTTTTAATAAACACACACCATCATGGCATCAAAAATAGTGATTCGGGTCTGTAACGTTTCAATGCTGTTCATGACAGCATGTCATCCCCAACCACAGAAGGTTCTGACAGGATCCAGACAGCATCAAGAGACTCACACCAGCTGGAACTTAGACATTGCAAGCATGTTTACTGATCCCAGAACAGACATCAACCTCAATCTGACAAAGAAATTCAAACAAAACCATACAAATACACAGAACGCACACTGTCCCCAATCCTTCAATCTCCATTATGAATGATAAACTTGTCTTTGAGTGGGAAAGCAAATGAAAAGTCTCAAGTACAAAGCACCGATTAAACCCTAGTTATCAACGCTGGAAGTATATTACCAAACAAATTCACACAGAACAGAAGGCTAGCTGGGATACTGCTCAGATATTTTATGTTAGCTTCACGGCTTGGTCATAATGGTAATGGATGTAGCAGACCCACACAGAAACACTTCCAACCAGACACCGTTTCAACCAATTACTGAATGAGTCGTGAAAATCACTCCACAAATGTGGCATATTGAGCCAATGTGCAGTAATGGAAAGCTGTAATGCCTCACACTGACCGAATGCTCCACTGAGAGCACTTACATGTAAACATGCCATAGAGAGGAAACAAAGTCAGCCAGAGTCCTATACTTTGATCATGACTGGTTTGATGAATTTTATGGATACACCATTTAAGCACAACTTACAAAGAACTAAACCATGCATAAATAAAGATTTGTCAGGTCAGCTATGTTAACAGAACTACATATCCGATTGATTAACCAATATGAATCAACCAATATGGATCCGTTTATAATGATCAATCCTCATCTCAAAAACAAGATGGCTGAAATAATGCCAGTATATCGGTATGCCAGCCATTATTTATTCATTAAGCAACTGAGTGACAGACATAATCCAGAATCAAGACATAAAAATGGAATTTACTGTACATCACGGAATGTCACAGAATTTTCCAAAATTTGGATGAATAAATGCAGCTTCAAACGGCTCTAAAAAAAAATATATATAAAAAAACCCCAAACAAACAAAAAAAACATATACATATATACATATACACACACACATATATATATATATATATATATATCAATTAATTATAAATATTAATATTATTTAATGAAACCATTAAAATGGAATCCAAAATATTAATGGAATTTGGTGAAAATAAAACTAAATTTGGAGGGGAAGAAAAGCATTTCATAATGTAATTAATGTAAACATTTATTAAAAGTTTAATGAAATGTAATTTAATTTAACCATTAAAAGAAAAAAATAAAAGAAAAAATAAAAACAAACAAACAAACAAACAAACAAACACAATTCAGAAAAAAATTAAAACAGAAAAAAAAAAAGGAATTTGGAAAACAATAAAACAGATTTCATAAGACACTAGATTATTAGTTGACTGATCGTGTGATTAATATGTCTGCCGCCATAAAGGTACTAATATTTATCTTCTCATGTGACAGTTACACTAGTAATGCCATTAATGTTTTCATTTTTAATAAGAAAAAACACATAAAATGTTAATTGTAAACTTATATAAACATTGATTGTACACAATACTTGTAACTATTTAAGTAGACTTAAGTTATGTAGGTTTAAACATACCATTTTTTTTATTAAGAATAAATTAATAATCAATGATGTGTGCCAGTAAATAGTGACAGTAAAATAAATTATATAATTTATATATAACTGTATTTCAAATAAATGCTGTACTTTAGAACTTCAAATTACCAAAGAATCCTGAAAAAAATATATATATATAAATAAATAAATAAATAAATAAATGAATATATATATATATATATATATATATATATTTTTTTTTTTTTTTTTCCACACTGACAATAAGACATTTCTTGAGCACCAAAGCAGCACATCATTTAAAGTATATAAATAAAACTGAACAGCAATTTTAATTTGTAATAACATTTCACAAAATTATTGTCTTTACAGAATTTATCAAATAAATGCAGCCTTGGTGAGCATAAGAGACCTCATGAAATCTTACCGACCCCAACTTTTCGAACAGTAGTCTATTAAGTTATTCTGAAACCTAACTGTCAACCCACATTCAGAAAACAAGACCCAATTCTGTTGTGACTCGCATGTGTGTGAAAACACAAAAATATAGCACATAGCATATTATTATAGCACATGTATTTATGTTTGGTGTGACCTACTGAAAAAAGATAGACGTTTGTGTGTTATGCCAATTTAAGGCAGCCAAGGACTCTCCACTCTGCCTGCAACAAGTGTACTTTCGATAAAAGCTTATGTCAAAGACAACAACTTATCCGCCAACTCATTAAAAAGCTCTAAATGGATATTAATCTTGTCACAATGTGTCTCACAATTTTATCTTTACACTTAAAGACACTTGTATATCACAACTCATACAGACAACACATGTATTCAACATAAACAATCGTTCGACTGTGTTTACATGCACTGGGATGCAGCCGGACACAATGGGGCTTTGAACGGGCGCTGGGACAAAGAGCCCATTGCAGTGGATGAATTATGACACAACAATGCAGACATGAGAAGTCATCGAGAAGCTCAAAGTGGCTTTATGATGTGCGTTCCGGCAAATGTGATTTCGGTTTTTACATGCGCGACTGGAAATTAAGTATGCGAATGAGAAGACATACAGAATTAATGAACACAGTGTTTGAAACCATGCTCGTGTTTAGTAAGGAAAGAATTATGACAAAAGGGTGTTGTGCGCAAGCACATGATGTAGGCTGTAAAAAGCCGCCATGCATTTCCCCAGGCGTGTGGCTTAATTGTCTGTACGCCCCTGGTGGCGAGTAAATGGGGCCATAATGGGGTTCAATACGCTGAACAACACAACACTCCATTGACTGGCAAATCCAACGCCTCAAAAGAGCGACATGGCGAAAAGAGGACAACAGAAAGATGCGCTTAGTAAAACATGATCCTTATGCCCTCCACGTGACCTATACTGACACGCAACCCCTTTCGGACTGAACTGACTTCCTATGGGAACCCATGTCACAAGAACAGGAAACTACCCTAGAATAAAAATACAGTTTTGTTTTTCAAACAATCTTCTTCCTATGGGAAATTACAGACAGCTAGAACAGGTCAGCAGTGGCTGGACAAAATGTATATATTATTTAAACATTATATTTTCTGCAAAAACTGAGGAACGGTAGCCTATGCAATATTCAGTTGGTAAAGTGTTGTTGGTGGTTGCAAAGGAAATTTTCAGTCTGTTGATGCAGTTGCTATAGTTTTCTCGTCTGACTTAAGTCAACAGTTGTCTTGCACTGACAGGTTTCTATAAGCAGTTTTTTTTTTCAGTTATGTAAATATACTTCCTTCCAGTTTTATCATTTGCCATCTTAAGAACTATATTTAAAGTACGAGGCTATCCAAACTTTAACAGGTTATTTACAATCATTTTAAATATATATATTTTTAATTAATTTAAATCTGTTTTAAATTAAACAGTTTTTTAATCTTAAAAAAAAAAAAAAATAAATAAATAAATAAATAAATACAAAATATACTTTTTTTAAGTTAAAACAATGGTGGGCAAAAAGGATCCATTAAATTGAACAAAAGTGATAGTAAAGACATTTATAATATTACAAAAGATTTTTAAAATAATTATTTTAATAATTCAACTAAACTACCAGTCAAAAGTTTTTAAACAGTAACATTTTTAATGTTTTTTAAAAAAAAAGTCTCTTCTGCTCACCAAGCCTGCATTTGTTTAATCCAAAGTACAGCAAAAACAGTAAAATGTTTTAAAAATATTAGTAGTAAAAATATTTTTACTATTTAAAATAACCATTTTCTATTGAATATTTTAAAATGTAATTTATTCCTGTAATTTCAAAGCTAAATTTTTTAGCATCATTACTCTAGTCACATGATCCTTCAGAAATCATTCTAATATTCTGATTTGCTCCTCAAAAAAAAAGGTATCTATTTTTTTCAGGTATCTGATGAATAGAAAATTCAGAAGAGCAGCATTTATCTGAAATAGAAATGTTGTAACATTACGTCTTTATCATCACTTTTGATCAATTTAAAGCATCTTTGCTAAATAAAAGTATTAATTTCTACAATACATAATAAATATAATAATAAAGGTATTAAATTCTATAATTATTAATCATCATGTTACAAAATCATAATAGTAAAAATGCTTTTTGAACCGCAAACCAGCGTATTAGAATGATTTCTGAAGAATCATGTGACACTGAAGACTGGAGTAATGATGCTGAAAACTCTGATTTGATCACGGAAATAAATTACATTTTAAAATATATTCAAATAGAAAACAGTTATTTTAAATAGTAAAATATTTCACAATTTTACCATTATTGCTGTAATTTGGTGAGCATAAGAGACTTCTTTAAAAAAAAAAAAAAAAAAAAAAAAAAACAACGTTTAAAATCTTACTGTTTGACTGGTAGTGTTTATATAAAACAGTAATATATACACATGCATCAAAGCTGCGTTTATCGGATTAAAAATACAGAAAAAAAATTTTATTTTGTGAAATATTATTGCAATTTAAAATAACTGTTTCTATTTTAATAGACTTTAAATTAGAATTTATTCCTAGAATGCAAAGCTAAATTTTCAGCATCATTATTTTTTTTGATAAATGTTGGAAACAGTTGTGCTGCTTAATATTTTTTCAGGATTCTTTGATGAATAAAATGTTAAAAAGAACATCATTTAAAATAGAAATCTTTTGTAACAATATAAACTACTGTTCAAAATTTGGGGTCAGTACAGTTTTTTCTTTTTTCCTTCGACAGAACTTTTAAATGCTAGTCTATGTATCTAAGGAAAGTGAGGAATGAAATTTGTGGCAAAGTATCTTTTAAGCACTCTGGCTCTGGTAGATGCAGCTGAAATCCAAACACATTCATGGTCTAATCATGGAAAAGAAGACGATGGGCTATATTTAGAGATGACAGAACTTCCGAATGGCTTATGAAACGGGGCTGTAATCGACTGAGTGTGGAGTGAGGCTGTCCACAGACTGTGGTCTGAGCTGGTCATTCTGGACACATTCCACAGATATGACGAGCTGCGGAGACAGGAAAACCTATGACATGGCAGTGGGCACCAGAGGACGTTAATACAGTCTCACAGATACAGTCTCAAAACAATCATCAAACGCCATTTTCATACTGCAAAAACGTTCAACGGCTACTGATTTACCATGCTTCTCCTACCTGTTTCTTGCAGGTGGTTCTGGGTAGAACATCTGTGAAATGACTTAAACGAGGTGTTAAGTAGCCATTTGGCTTCTCGATCAATATCAAGGAGGTCCCAGTTGAAAGGAATACGCAAGAACAAAGGTTTGCGGCAATTGGAAAGAGCTCCCTTGGGTGCCCTTTCAGACGGGTGGTGGACGACCTGTCTTTCTCAATCCTCACTTAGTGCTGAACCGGCACCTGCGGCCCAGTTTCGTACCTAAAAACGGTTTAACAGTCCTTCTTCACTTCCCACCACATATGCTAAATGTGGACTGTATAGTAATATATCACCTCACAAATATAAGCATATATATAATGTTGATTTAAGGTGATAAAATGAGTATTTCACTGCTGAAGCCATCAAGCAGATCGTAAAATTCACAAGCAGTCTAGAGTATTTACACATACAGACACTTTAAAAATGAACTACAGACTATTTAATCAAACCACAAGAGTAACAAATAACTTAACTGAATTTTAAAATGCAATTAATTATGGAACTTTGGACATGCAGAACTGCATGAGTAATAAATAAATGAATATCATCAAAATAAAATAAAACAAAATTCATTTAATTAAACGTAGACATGTTACAATAAACCAGCATCATACCAAAAAATCCATTCATTTAAGCAGCTTCCATGCAGGAATAATTATGCCTGGCATTTTTGCATTTATAATTTTACATATTTTATACCTACTATAGTTAGATTTTTCTAATTAACTCGCCTTCCCACATAATGATTCTCAGACCTGCTGCCAGCTCACGTCAGATGATGGAGAGCAGAAGGAAGCAGAAGAAGTGAATGGAGATAAAGAGGCAGCGAAGCAGGCCTGCACCAATCCACTTATCAAGAGCGTATAATCGAGGGGTCAGACTGTGGAAGGGCCCTTTGCATGTCTGGCTGTGACCTTCACTGATACAGTACCAGACTAGCCACTAAATATACAACCTCCAACATACTGACGGCATTCCAGCCAGCGTACCTACTGTTCCCACACACACAACATCTAAATTCGGACACAGTACACTACTATTGTTTTTGGTAAGCCGTTGCATTTTTAAATAAAGCTTTTTATAAAGCTTCTGTATTTTTAGAATTAAAACTACCATATTTATAGGTCTCCAAAAGGAAATTGTGTCAAACTTTGCTCACTTTAGGGGACGCTTTTGTCCCTACAGTGTTGACAGAATATATACACCTTGCTTACAGGTTTAGAAGAAAATTTGGACAGAAAATCTCAGGTTTAAATGTTTGTTTTACAGTTACTTTATTTGTAAATCATATTTTCCATATGTATACATTATTTAATGTCCCCAAAAAGGATGTTCTCTCAAATTTTATTGACCTCTTTAGACACTTTTGTCCCTAAAGTGTTGACATGATATATACACATTGCTTTAAAGCTTTAGAAGAAAATATGGACAGAGAAGTCTCAGGTTTTAATGTTTGACAGTTACTTTATTTGGAAATATCTTCCTTACTTATACATTATTTAATGTCCTCAAAAAGGATGCTGTCTCAAATTTTGTTAACTTCTTGGGACACTTTTGCCCCTAAAGTGTCAATATGATATATACACATTGCTTTAAAGCTTTAGAAGAAAATATGGACAAAGTCGCTTCATATTTCAATGTTTGTTTGACAGTTACTTTATTTGTAAATCATATTTTCCATACTTACATGTTATTTAATGTCCTCAAAAAGGACGCTTTCTCAAATTTTGTTAACTTCTTGGAACACTTTTGTCCCTAAAGTGTCGATATGATATATACACATTGCTTTAAAGCTTTAGAAGAAAATATGGACAAAGTCGCTTCATATTTCAATGTTTGTTTGACAGTTACTTTATTTGTAAATCATATTTTCCTTACTTATACATTATTTAATGTCCCCAAAAAGGACACCACCTCAGATTTAACTTATTGGGACGTATTTGTCCTTGAAGTGTTGATATGATATACACATTGCTTTAAAGCTTTAGAAGACAATATGGACAGAGAAGTCTCAGATTTCAACGTTTGTTTGACAGTTACCTTATTTGTAAATCATATTTTCCGTACTTACACGTTATTTAATGTCCTCGAAAAGGACGCTCTCTCACATTTGGTAAACTGCTTGGGACGCTTTTGTCCCTAAAGTATCGATATGATATATAAACATTGCTTTAAAAGAAAATAAGTACAGTGAAGTTTTAGGTTTCAACTTTTGTTTGACAATTACTTTATTTGTAAATCATATTTTCCCTACTTATACATTATTTAATGTCCTCAAAAAGGACACCTTCTCGAATTTTGTTAACTTCTTGGAACACTTTTGCCCCTAAAGTGTTGATATGAAATATACACATTGCTTTAAAGCTTTAGAAGAAAATATGGACAGAGATGTCTCAGGTTTCAACGTCTGTTTGATAGTTACCTTATTTGTGAATCATATTTTCCTTACTTATATATAAAATTAATTTTCCCAAAAAGGACGTCGTCTCAAATGTTGCTAACTTTTGTCCCTAAAGTGCCTATATGATATACACTACCAGTCAAAAGTTTTTTTTTTTTTTTTAAGTCACTTTTGCTCATCAAGCCTGCATTTATTTCATCCAAAATACAGCAAAAGCAGTAATATTGTGAAATATTTTTTAATATTTAAAATAACTGCTTTCTATTTGAATATATTTTAAAAAATGTAATTTATTTCTGTGATCAAAGCTACATTTTTGGCATCATTACTCAAGTCTTTAGTGTCACATGATCCTACAGAAATCATTCTAAAACGCTGGTTTGCTGTTCAGGAAACATTTATTATTATTTAAAACAGTACTTTGTTCTGGATTCTTTGATAAATAGAAAGATCCACAGACTAGCATTTATCTGAAATTAAAGGCTTTTGTATAATTACAGCTTTAAAATCAAAGGAATAAATTACATTTTAAAATATATTCAGATAGAAAGCAGTTATTCTAAATAGCAAAAATATTTCAAAATTTTACTGTTTTGCTGTACTTTGGATCAAATAAATGCAGGCTTGTTGAGCAAGAGACTTCTTTAAAAAAAACATTAAAAATCTTACTGTTCAAAAACTTTTGACTGGTAGTGTATACACATTGCTTTAAAGCTTTAGAAGAAAATATGGACAGAGAAGTCTCAGGTTTCAATGTTTGTTCGACAGTTCCTTACTTACACATTTAAACTCACCAAAAAGGACGTTGTCTCAAATTTTCAAATTTTGGGACACTTTTGTCCCTAAAGTGCTGATATGAACCATCCACATTACTTTAAAACTAAAGAACAAATCTAAATTCTTGTGAATATGAAACCTGGACTAAGAAGTCTCAGGTTTCAATGTGAGTTTGACAGTTGCCTTATTTGTAAATCCTATTTTCTGTAATTATACATTATTTAATGACCTCAAATAAGACGTTGTCTTAAATTTTGCTCTTCTTGGGACACTTTTGTCCCTAAAGTCTCAATACGAAACATCCACATTGCTTTGAAACCAAAGCACAAATCTAAATCCTTGCGAATATGAAACCTAGACAGAGACGTCTCAGGTTTCAACATTTGTTTGACAACAAACACTTGAGGAGGAACAAAACGGTTATGAAATTACTCCGATCTTGAAACTCCAGCATGTCTAGAACAAAACGTCAACCCTAAGAGCCAGCGGACAACAGTGGCCAAAAAAAAAAAAAATCGAAAAGCAGGCCTCATCATTCCACATCCAAAACTGAACTCCACCCAAGCCAAGCAGCAAAGCTCCAAAGCTCTCACACACACCCCTTCGACTAAATGCGAGCGAGACCTCTGGCATCTCAACAACGCTCCCGGCCAACACTAATCAATGCAATGTGATGGCACACGCAACTGTCAACAAGACAATCTGCAAAATTTACAGCCAAGCCCCATAAACAATCATTTCTGACAGACTTTTGAAAATAACTCAACAAAGAACACAACTAGTACTTGTTTTTAGCTTCGTACCTTTATCAAAACCACATCCACAGACCTCTCGCCCTTGGCGCACAGGCTGTACCGTCGCCGGTGTCGCTCGTACATCTTTTCCAAGTTCGAAATGTCAAGGAGAAGAAGAAAGTGCCGTTATAGTCCAACATGAAGCCTGAGACTTGTAGAGTTCCCAGTCAAGCTTTGGGAAAAATGAGCAACTCTCTGCACATCTGCACCATGAACCAGCCCCGTTCTCACTCTCCCTCCTTCCCTCCCTCCCTTCTTCACACACTTCTTTCACCCCTCCCTCTCTCTTTTTTTTTTTCCTTCTGCACACTCCCTCTCTTTTTCTGTCGCTGGCTTTCCTTCTGCTCCCACTGTTTTGTTTTGGACTCACCCTAGTGCAGCTGATCTTTTCCTTTCCTCTCATCCCACCATTTCCATCCTTCTTAATTTTTGAATAGAAAGCTTCAAGTCTTTCCCAATGTTCATCACCGTGTGGTCGAACTCTAATCGACCAAAAAGGACGAGGTCGTCATACACATTAGCTGATAAGAGAAACCTTTTTAGAGGAGTTTCATCCTTCAAACAGTGGGATGAGATTCCCAGACTCCACCTAGCTTTGTGTGTGCTGTGAGCTGTAAGATAAGGCTTTTCATCCAAGTAAACACTTTATCAGAAAGATTTTGTTGTGATAGTACATAATACACTCTTGATCTATGCTGTTCTATACCATCTGTATAGAACCATCAACCAACAAACAGCTGGAGCAATGGCAACCGTTTCAAATGGTGAGAATGATAAAAGGCCAGAGCACGGGGTGATGGGATTCACTGGGATTTAATGCAACTAAATGCGAGGAAGTTTAATTGAACTTCTGGTAAAGAATCTGAAGGAAATGACGTTGGGTTCATTTTACACAAAACTCTGGAGATAAGGAAGATAAGCTATTGAATAAAGGCGCTATTTTTGTTTTCTCAGCACGCAAAATGTTCTCATAGCTGCATAACATTACAGTTGAACCACTGATGTCACATGGACTATTTTATCGATGTCCTTACTACCTTTCTGGGCCTTGAACATTGTACCGTTGTTGTCTATGCAGGGTCAGAAAGCTTTTGGACTTCATCAGAAATATCCTAATTTGTGTTCCAAAGATGAACTAAGGTCTCACAGTTTTGGAACGACATGAGAATGAGTAATTAATGACATTAATGAGTGAACTATCGCTTTAAAATATAGCATTTCCTCAAACTATATACTACAGCGTTACAAACCTGTTACCTATATAAGCCTGTTACTGAACCAATGCACACATGCCGAATTGCGCTGTTTTTTCCACACATGCTTGGGAGTTTCCCTCCACCATACTGTATAATAAGAGTGTCACGGTGTGGGTATATATAATTTTATACAAAAACACACTAAACTGTCACACAGACACACCTTGAGCACAAAAAACCACCTTCAATTAAAGTCTCATACACTTTTCCATGTTTAGCATTAAGATCCTTACTTCAGATTGTACTTAGGAGAAACAGATATTCAAATAACTGGGTAGGTTGTCCTGACTAGGCCAATTCGATCTTTACTGTGTGTTTGCATGCGTGCGTGTGATTATCCAGTGGAGGAGGGGATAGGAGAAACAAGGGCTCTTTTGTGGGGATCCCGACACATGCTATCCCGACATTTCACTCAAGACCACTCATCCAACACAATCTGATTTAAAGGAATAGTTTGACGCAAAAGACATAACATTCTGTCATCATTTACTAACTCTCTTGACTGTTCTGTGAAATATAAGAATATCCTGGATGTTCTTTTCAATAAAATGAAAACAAATGTGACCCTGGACCACAAAACCAGTCAGAAGTAGCATGGGTATATTTGTAGCAATAGCCAACAATACATTGTATAGGTCAAAATTATGTTCCATGAAGATATTTTGTAAATTTCCTACCGTAAATATATACAAACTTAAGTTTTGATTAGTAATATGCATTGCTAAGAACTTCATTTGGACAATTTTAAAGGTGATTTCATCAATATTTTGATGTTTTTGCACCCTCAGATTGCAGATTTTCAAATAGTTGTATCTTGGCCAAATATTGTCCAATCCTAACAAACCATACGATGGAAAGCTTATTTCTTCAGCTTTTAGATGATGCATAAATCTCAATTTTAAAAAATTGACCCTTATGACTGGTTTTGTAGTCCACAGTCACAAATGGCAAGTTGAGTTGAGCTGAGTGCAATATTGAGAGTTTTCTGAAATCATATGATAATTTTTGTATAAACAACAGACTGAAATTTGGCACTGATCACTGAAAAATTATGACGTTCGTGAGAGAAACATCAATGTCTGAATCATGAATGAATTATTCCTATGAGTCAGATCTCTAAATGAATCATTTGATCCAATTCACAAAACCAGTTTGAATTCACACATAAATCCAACTGATCCAGTTTTCGAATTATCGAATTAGCTAATTGGTCCGGTCACAATCATTAAGCTCAATAAAGAAAAAGATTAAGCAGTGAACAGCAAGTTGGCATTAAAGGCAAATGGATCTGTTCCCCGGTCTTCTATATGAATGTTGAAATGAATTACTTATTCAATCAGGTTTGTTTGACCTTTTAAACCAGTCAGCTATAAAAAGGTATCTTACAGTTTCAGAAGATATAAATAGAGTGCAAATATGTCACCCTGGACCACAAAACCAGTCATAAGTAGCATGGGTATATTTGTAGCAATAGCCAACAATTCACTATATGGGTCAAAATTACACATTTTTCTTTTCTGCCAAAAACATTAGGATAGTAAAGTTCATGTTCCATGAACATATTTTGTAAATTTCCTATATATATATATATATATATCAAAACTTAATTTCTGATTAGTAATATGCACTGCTAAGAACTTTATTTGAACAACTTTAAAGTTCTCAATATTTAATTTTACACCCTCAGATTGCAGAATTTCAAATAGTTGTACCTCAGCCAAATATTATCCTATCCTAACAAACCATACATCAATGGAAAGCTTACACAGCTTTCAGATATATAAATCTCAGTTTTAAAAAAAACTGACCCTCATGACTGGTTTTGTGGTCCAGGGTCACAAAGTTAAAAGGCCCACGATAATAGTTTAAATGCTTTTGTGTAATTTCTAAATGTGCTGAAAAGAATGTCAAACACTAAAATATAAATTTCTGCTTTGTGTTCCACAGAAGAAAGCCATATGGGTTTGGATCAACATGAGGGTGAGTAAATGACTTTTTGGAAGAACTAATGCTGGAAATGAGAGAAAACAACAAAGGATGATGGACCAAGGGGAAAAAAAAAAGGAAAAAGTGAACGACTTGAAAGGGGCTAGCAGAAGCACAGAAGTTGAGTGAGAACAAAACAAAGGATATTTCCACCAGTGGCGGAGCCAACAAACAGATGCATGAATGGAAGGAGTGTGTGTGGATCTAGACCAGTCTCAGTGGTGTCTTCAACCCTCCCACTCCACCAACACCAGCCCTTTTGCTTTTCTTCAACATCACGCCATTCTTACACTTCACATTCCAGTGCTTGAGAGGCAGCCTTGTCCCTTTTTCCAACACACTAGATGGCGGCTTTGCGTGCGTGTTTGTGAGTGTGTGTGCTCAGGGGGTGTTTCCCAGGATGTTTAGCGAAAAAGGAACTCCTTTAAAGGGGTTCCCACAAAGCTGCACGAGGAAAGATGAAAAGAACCGAAGAAAGTTGTGTTAGGAGAGAATAGGCAGAACTCATGCTTCTGGTGGCATATACAGACCACAGTCTGTGCTTTTTTGCCCTTCTTGTCCCTCCATATAACACATATGTAGACTACTAGACAGCTCAGTGCACATCTGGAAGGAGTTACATCACATGCTAACACAAGAGGGAGCCACAGCGCTCTAGACAACACAGAATAATAAGCGAAAAACAACCAAACCACACATTTCCCATTATAGGTGCAGGGTGAAAAACATTCAAAGTCAATAAGAAATCAAAAATGAATCCATTTACGTTCTAAAAGCCGTTTCTGGTCTTGTTGTGAATGATTAATTCACCCATGTTTAAAAAAACAGTATAATTATATGCTCATGCTAATTATTACAATCATCTCTCTTTAGCCTCTTCAAAAATAGCTTGGATTTTACGCTGCCCTCTATTGGAAACAACTGCAATGAGGAATTCATTCATTAGGTAAAAAATATTTGAAAACCAAACTTTTCTGATATAGAAAATTGCAAATGTCGTTAAATAATTTGTTAGCGTGACAAATTAGATTGAATAAAGCAACCTCAGATCTGATTTCCAATCCACCTTCATAAATTAAATGACAGAATGACAACAAAAGTTAAAATATAAGAATCATTCCTTTAAGAAAATTACTGGTTTTACCACAAAATAAACCCAAAAATCATAGTAACAAGAAGTTAACCATAGTTTTGCTACACTAACTATGGTTTAACCATTAGATTACGTAATAAAACTGTGGTTATATAAATGGTTGTCAATACGCCAAAAAACATGGAACTACACTTTTACTATAATAAAAACATGGTTAATTTTCGTAAGAGTTTACTCTTACGAAATACTGCTTTAGCAAGCACCGCTAATAAGACCCTGGCTTTCTTGTGGTTTGTATTGGATCAACAAAGGGTAAAGTTAGCATGCTAGTCAAAATTGGGATGCTCTGTAAATGTGGCCTCTGCTCTTATCTCAAGAGTCTCTTAAGATAGAATGTTCCAGAGTGTAATTTCTTTCAAACGCTGACAATGTAGCTACACAACCTCAAGATACGGTCCAAGTCTGCATGCCAGACAGCAGATAACTGTAAACTTAGCTTGATTTCAGAGACAAACTAGACAGGGCCTAGATTCAAATAAAACTGGAAGAATGCAGCAAGCTAATGGTTTCAAAAATGAGACTTAGCGTTCTCTGCTAATTTGTTTAAAGACAAAAGACGTTTTCACAAGCGTCTCCTCAGAGTATATGAAAACCCATTACTGTATGTCACACAATAATATCACTTACGGAAAAAGCTCATAAGTTCGCAGCAAACAAAACACAGAATGCTAGCCGCAATACGCTAGCAAATGTTAGCATATGTGACAGTTTCAATTGCTTTAAGGCTCATTCACACTAAAAACGACAACACTGCAGTTTTGTTGTATACTGAGCTCTTCTGTCATTAAAATTCTGTCATTAATTACTCATTCTCATGTTGTTCCGAACCTGTAAGAACTTTATCTTCAGAACACAAATTAAAATAATTTTGATGAAATTTGAGAGCTTTCTAATCCTGCGTAGACAGCAACGCAACTACCATGTTTAAGGCCCAGAAAGCTAGTAAGGACATTGTTAAAACAGTCCATGTGACATCAGTGGTTCAACCGTAATTAATGAAGCTACGGGAATACTTTTCAGGTGCAAAGAAAACAAAAATATGACTTATTACACAATTTCTTATCTTCCATGTCAGTTGACGTGCATTCACAAGAGTACCACGAGGCATTGGGTGTGGTGCTGATGACTTTCTGTGCACAAAAACTATTCTTGTAACTTCGTAAAATTACGGTTAAACCATTTTTACTACCTTTCTGGGACTACGGGGTTGGAAAGCTGTCAGATTTAATCTAAATTATTTTACTTTGTGCTCTGAAGATGAATGAAGGTCCTATGAGTTTGGAACGACATGAGGGTGAGTAAAAATGACATAATTTTCATTTTTTGGGTGAACTAACTCTTCAAACTCAGATGAATTCTGACTTGCTGTCAATGTTTTTAACGTTCATTAGCTGAAAAAAAAAATCTGAAAGTGATTCCAGTGATATTGTCATAGCTGTGGCGCGGACTTCTCTATTCTCATTTCCCCTTCTCAAGAATTAGAATGATTATTAAAACTTTATAGCTGCAGTTATCATTTTTGGTATGAATGGGCCTTTTGACACTGTACCAAGTTTCTGACTTTTAACTTCATATCTTTCACCTCCTCAACAATAGTTAAAAATCATATCAAGTACTCCAAAACCAAATTGGGAGGCACAGGAAGCAGTTAAAACAATATGGATTCCCACAGGAAGATGACAAAATAAACGACTGAGGTTCCTTCTAATCAGAAGCTTCTAAAGACCAAAGATAGACATCACACTTTATCACTCTTGCTGGCCCACATAACACCCAAGCTATCACATCCCTTCCTCCCTCAGTCTTCTCACCACTGATATCATCCCTCTGACACACAACTGGGAAAAAAAGGTGTTTAGGATGATGTCATCTTTCCTTCATGAAAAAAAAGGAAAGGACAGCTCACACACAACCACAGTGTGAGCTGTAGGGTGGCAGTGTTCCCATATCTGCCAGCTTGACCTTACGAGACACAGTTCAGCAGTTCCAACTCAGACCTGCGTCACAACGCTGAGGCACTCTCAGCAACCAGACAGAGAAATCAGATTTACGACAGAAGGTCAGGTTGAAAACATCCCTAAATTTCTGCCCACTGGAGCCTTTTGGGAAACTACCACCTTCCCAGCTACTGAGAATTCAGAGCGGCTGGAAGGAAACTCTGAGTGAATCATACCAAAAGGTCTAAATGTTAATGATTTATTTAGTGGATGGCAGGTTGAGGGTAATAGCCAAAGAATACTCACCGCTTCGGAATTTGCTATGACTGCTGAGGAGTCTTGGTGTCCGTCCACCGCATCCTTAGCTAAAGTGCTGTCATCTGTAAGGCGGAAACAAGACGGAAGAGATTTAAGCACTTCTAAGTTTAAAAAAGTATTTTTGATTTTTGTGCATGTACAAACAACAAAACGCCTCATTTAAATAAGCCTTACAGTTTCGAGGAAATTCACATGGGTGACTTTTAACTGAAACTTCCAAAAATCAATACGTAATTCATTAACTCAGCTGCTGATTCATGTCCGAAGAGCGAACATGTTTATTTGTTTACTCAGAAATGAACAAATCGTGATAAGACCATTATGCTATTAACCTATATCATTCGTTAAAAGGAACTGACTTATTCCTCCTTTCCAACTGATGTCAGCAGCTCCATGAATGTGATATAAATAACACAGACAGTAAGCAGCTATTAGTAGAACAATGCTGAATTCTCATCTATGTGGAAAAGAGCTGGGCGTCTACCTTGTAAAAGAAATGTTCGCAAGACAATCTTTCAACTGTTTTCATTCTACGATGTGAGGTAGAGGTGACATCAGCAGGTTGCCATGATACAATGTGCTGCAAATACACAATGTCATTTGCAAACACTCCCTTATTAACCCTGTTACCTGACTGGCAAGGAAGGTTTTTTTCCTTTTGGTATGATCAAGCGGTTTCAAATTCAAATGAGAATTTTTGCCTAAATGTTACTAAAAATAACATTACAGACGAAGTCTGAATAAATACTGACCTAAATAATAACCCAATGTTATGTCTATTGGAAGGCAAACACCACTGTGTTCACTTGCACACGCAAGCATGTGTCAGAATACAATGAGGCTAATGACAAATTAGCTTCAGCTGTAAACAATCAGATTGGAATGACAAGAAAACACTTAATTTAGCAGCAGCAGCACAACGTTTAGACTTACAAACAACTGTTAAACAGGATGACGGTCTAAAGTAGCATTAAAATGCATTACCTGTCATTTGTTCGACTTGTGGTTCCTCAGCACGTTGCTGAAGAGTTTCACCGCGCTCCATTAAACAATCAGAAGTATCTTGATGTAATCCATTCAGGCTCTCAGGTGTTTCTGAAGGCTGTGGTTCCTCAGTCAAACCATTGTCTGCTATATCCACTGGGGAAGTGTGTTCCAAATCCTGATGCAATCCACTATTAATATCCAAAGGGGAAGTGAGCTCATCTGTTGAGGATGAGGCGTTGAGTGGGTCAGACATGGAGGAGCTCTCCAGAGGTGAACCACTGGTGTCGTCCATGGGAGTGCACAGGTTGTCCCCTGAGACATTCGTCTCGCACGTGTCGGTAGCCATGTCAATACATTCACCCCCGCCAGGAATTACATCAGAGATCTTTACTCCATCAGTAAAGGGGGTCTCAGAAGGTCTGTCGCCTTGGGTTTCCATTAGGGGTGAGGGACAAGACAGGTCTAGATCATTCACACATTCAACAGTAGGTTCTGCTGATGTGTTTGCACCCTCCGTGGAGGATTCTGGAAGCTGGGACTGCGCATTGAATTCAGGACAATCATTGTGTGCGATTTCCGACGGATCAGGGAGCTCACTGATTGTGTCCTGTGAAGTGGAGTCAATTTCCGTTTCCTGTAAAGGTTCATCTGGAGCGACATCCTTAAATCCCGGTTCCTCTTCCAAAGTAGGAAACGATGGTTCCCCTGGCTCAGAAATTTGATTTTCATTTGCGGTATCTCCAGAATATTCCTCAAGAATCTGCTCAACCAGTTCAGATGCAGAATCAAGCTGGCCAAATGTTTCAGACGCTTTTCCGAAAGGAGAGGGAGTTTCTACGATTATATCAGCTTCACGATGTTCAGAAGACAGTACTGTAGACACATCTTCTTGTAAATCACTTACAACAAAGGCTTTGGAGTCAACAGGCTGAGAAGATTCATCAGTTTGCTGAGTTTGTGGTTTTGCATCAGTCAGCTGAGCAGATTCATCAACCAGTTTAGACGTAGAATCTGGCTCAACAAACGTTTCAGATGCCTTTTCTCCGAAAGGAGAAGGAGTTTCTACAATTATATCACCTTCACAAAGTTCAGAAGACAGTACTGTAGACAGATCCTCTTGTAAATCACTTACAACGAAGGCTTCGGAGTCAACAGGCTGAGAAGATTCATCAGTTTGCTGAGTTTGTGGTTTTGCATCAGTCAGCTGAGCAGATTCATCAACCAGTTTAGACGTAGAATCTGGCTCAACAAACGTTTCAGATGCCTTTTCTCCGAAAGCAGGAGTTTCTACAATTATATCACCTTCACAATGTTCAGAAGACAGTACTGTAGACACATCCTCTTGTAAATCACTTACAACAAAAGCTTTGGAGTCAACAGGCTGAGAAGATTCATCAGTTTGCTGAGTTTGTGGTTTTGCATCAGGCAGCTGAGCAGATTCATCAACCAGTTTAGACGTAGAATCTGGCTCAACAAACGTTTCAGATGCCCCTTCTCCGAAAGGAGGAGGAGTTCTTACAATTATATCACCTTCACAATGTTCAGAAGACAGTGCTGTAGACACATCCTCTTGTAAATCACTTACAACGAAGGCTTCGGAGTCAACAGGCTCGGAAGATTCATCAGTTTGCTGAGTTTGCAATTTTGAATCAATCAGCTGAGAAGATTCATCAACCACTTTCGACGTAGAATCTGACTGAACAAACGTTTCAGGTGCTTCTACGATTATATCAGCTCTACAATGTTCAGAAGACAGTGCTGTAGACACATCCTGTTGTAAATCACTTACAATAAAGGCTTTGGAATCAACAGGCAGAGAAGATCCATTAGATTTTGATTTGATTTCCTCAATTGATTCCGGCTCTTCAAAGATCTCCTTAGGCTCGTTCATCTTCTCATTAGGGGCTACGTCCTCTTTGCTTTCATCAGGTAGACTACAGTCAGTCTGGCAAGACACAACCTCTGCAGTGATGCCACCAGAAACCCCTGCTGTGTCACAGTCTGAGTCATTCAACAAAATCTCCTGACATTCTAACGTAGTTTCTGAAGGTTGTGTGACTTCTTGTGGGTGTTGAAAAGTTTCTGTAGTCTCAGACAAGGACTCCACAGCTGGACCTTCATGAGAGGAAGTCTCAGGAACAGGCGATAGCCCTCGTCGAACCTTGTGGACCGGTCCTGGTGCCATGTTTGGCCGGAGACTTAACGATTCCAAAAAATCACCCTCTGAACCGCTAAACCCAGAGTTCTGCTTTATGTTAGCGTCATCCGTAACCAAACCAGAAACTGACTCAGTGCTGCCTTTGGTTTTTTCGCTAAGATTTCCTGTCTCTGTCTCTAGGCTACCATGTGGCTTGTCAACACCATCAGAAATAAGAGTTTCGTCGTTTCGTACGGATGAGGCAACCTCAGAATTTACCTGATTTAAAGGCAATTTAGCTTCGTCTCTTTCCACTGAGCATTCCGTGGGCAGCGTGAGTTCAATCCTGACGTCCTCTGGATCACGGGAAGAAACTGCTGAAGAGTTTAAGCCTATTTCCTGGCTGCTATTCATCTCCCCTTCCCTTTCCTCTGGTAAGTCCCCTCGCAAGCTAAGATCTGTACTCCCCTCGCACTCCTCCTCCCCTCTTTGTGAAGGCTGACTAGTTTCCGTGGGGAGGAGACCCTGAGATTGTGCGTGCCCCATGTCTTGGGACTCAAGGTTGCCAGATTGAGCGATATTGTCTGTTTCAGTCTCTAAACTCTTCTGGCAAGTCTCTTGCTCTTCTTGGTTCCCTTTATCAGCCCCCTGTTCGGCACTGATTACACAGAGCTCTATATCAGCTTCCTCCCGCTGGTTTCCACAGGAAGGGGCACTGAAAGTCACAGAATCGCCTTCTACCCGTTGCTGCGAACAGTCAGCCTTATCTGACGCCTTCCCAGAATCCCCTACAGCTGGCGGGCAGGGCTCCACCTCCCCGTCCTGCGATTGGACGTGATCTCCCGTGCCGTTTTGACGAATACACAATCCATCCTCAATGGCAGAGCTGTTTGAATCGCAGGTTTCAGAGTTGGATTCCTGATGCTCAGGCTCCAGCGAATTGGGCGGCTCTGTTCTATCACTTGAGTCTCTGTTAAGAATCAGCAGTCCTGGTTTTTGCTGTGGTTGATGATCTTCCTGAATAAACAAAATGCAAAAACAGCCATTAAATAAAGCAGCATGCCTTATGCAACCCTCATTAAAACTGACATTAAACATTCACCCAGAGAAACAGAGCAAACACAGAGACAGTTTTTGATCTGCATTTAGTCACTTCCTTTAGTCACAGATAGCTACCTCCTGCAGAGTTCTGCCACAAAAGCAAACATCCCTGCTGATCGTACCCAGCTGAAAATATCACTGTGATCTTAAAGTGGCAGAGCAAGAAAATAAGACCCACCTACTGCCATAGAGGACTCCGAAATCACTGACTCACCTTTTGATGTGACCGAATGAGGCGTTGGAGCTCCTCCACATCACACTGAAGGTTAGGTCGAGGACTCCCTGGCACATCATCCAGCGTAAGGGTGTAAGTGTTTAGCTTGGGGTGGTGTTGCAGAACTCTGCCTTCTGGGTAACGCCACTTGGACGCTTTCGTCTCCAACTCAGGCAGGTTTTCAACCCTGCCCAACACAAACATAGCAAACTTTGAGAACGCCTAGTCTCGAGGCACTGAATCAGCAAGGCCACACCCAACACACCTACAGAGGATGTGAAGTAATACACAGTGCTGACTATGGTTACCTATTGGACAGAATGTCAAGTGTGAAAAATCATTCGTTTAGACAACATAGACAAACTTAAAACAGGTTTACATCCGGCACAATGAGTTTGGACAAAAGGAATTTCATTGTTTCATTAGACAAAGATACGAAAAACACTCACTCTCGCAAGTGTAAAAACCTGTTCTGCTTTTGTGTGTGTGTGTGTGTGTGTGTGTAGGAAGAAAAAAAACAGTGTGATTACTTTAAAGGTGAAACTGAAGTTCCTGGTAACAGTGTCAACATGTCAAACAAGCAGTAAGACGGACACACGACTGAACATTATGTGTCTTACTAATAGTAAATTACTAAGAGGGAATCACGTTTTGTGAGATCTACAAAGCTACAAGCTTTCAAAAGAGAAAATGTGCAACTGTTTGTGCTTTTGTGTGTGCAAGTAGCTCAGATTGTCCCCGGGGCTCTGACACATGGGTAACAACAGGAACTGTTTTCACCTGCTCTGTATCTACGGTCCAAAACGGTATCCATAGCAACCCTGTGACATCACACACAGGAAACTAACGAGTGCAAAGTGAAAAAGAGAAGCTTTTAAGGTCTTGTGGACTTGAGAGGAATATTTTAGGCAGCCTGAGTGTTACCAAATTGACAGATGTGATGAAAGGCTGAACTCCTAAGGATTGGAGAGCTGTTTGCGTCCTATCATTAACTTAATTGATTAATCTATAGATACAACATAATGACAAAATGGTAACATAACATAATATTATTTAGATATATTCAAACTTGTACAGTTTTATGCAAAAGTTTGCGAACCCCTTGTAGAATTTGTGAAAATGTGAATAATTTTACACAAAATAAGAGAGATTTTTATTTAGTACTGTCTTAAGTAAGATATTTTACATAAAATATGTTTACATATAGTCCACAAGACCAAAGAATAGCTGAAATTATTAAAATAACCCCTTTCAAAAGTTTGGGAACCCTTGGTTCTTAATACTGTGTGTGGAAAACCTGGATGATCTACAACTGTTTTTTTTGTTTACTGATAGTTGTTCCTGAGTCTCTTGTTTGTTCTGAACAGTTAAACTGAGCACTGTTCTTTAGAAAAATCCTACAGGTCCTGCAGATTCTACAGTTTTCCAGGACCTTTTGCATATTTGAACCCTTTCCAGCAGTGACTGTATAATTTTGAGATCCATCTTTTCACACTGAGGACAACTGAGGGACTCAAACAGAACTATTAAAAAAGGTTCAAACATTCACGGATGCTCCAGAAGGAAACACGATGCATTAAGAGCCGGGGGGTGAAAACTTTTTGAATTTGAAGATCAAGGTAAATTATACTTAATTTCTCTTCCGGAAAACATGCAAGTATCGTTTGTTGCTTCCAAAGGGCAGTACTAAATCGGAAAAAAATGATACTTTAACAAAATAAGAAAAATTTTGACATTTTCATCCTGTTCAAAAGTTTTCACCCCCTACTTAATGCATTTCCTTCTAGAGCATAAGTGAATGTTTGAACCTTTTTTAATAGTTTGAGTCCCTCAATTGTCCTCAGTGTGAAAAGATAGATGTCAAAATCATACAGTAACTGCTATGCAAATAGCAAAAGATGAATTTGAATATGCAAAAGATGCTGAAAAGCAGAAAAAAAAAAAGTCGTAGATCATCCAGGTTACCACACACAGTATTAAGAACCAAGGGTTCCCAAACTTTTGAAGGGGGTTATTTTAATAATTTGTGGACTATATGTAAACATCTTTTTTGTAAAATATCTTTCTCAGGACAGTACTAAATAAAAAAATAACATGCATTTTGTATGATCCCTCTTGTTTTGTTAAAATTATTTACATTTTCACAGATTCTGCAAGGGGTTCCCAAACTTCTGCACAAAACTGTACATAATTAAAGCCACAATTATAATACAATTTTTTATGTGGTAACACATATAATTAAGTATTGGTCCTGTTTTATGTTATGCATTATATTCTTTAAAAGGTTAGTTCACCCAAAAATGACCCAAAAAAGAAGAAATTGTTGAATGAAGTCATACTTTTAGTTTTCTTTGCGCACAAAAAGTATTCTCATTCTCATGATGTCACATGGACTATTTTAACAATGTCCTAACTACTTTCTGGTCCTTAAACGTATCAGCTGCATCGGTGTCTACACAGGGTCAGAAAGCTCTTGGATTTCATTGAAACTTTCTTCATTTGTGTTCCGAAGATGAATGAAGGTCTCACAGGTTTGAAACTACATGAGGAGTCATAAATAGGCAAGTAATATAATGTATTATAACAGAACACAATGCATATAAGATATTCTATACTGTATTTTAATAACTTCATAGAAAGTTGTAACAAAAGTACATCAAAATATCTTGGAAAAACCACCAACGAAATACCACAAGCTTTGATGGAAAGATTTGAGGCAAGATCTAAGGGTGTGCTGTGGTTCAGTACACTTGCTTTAAATGAGGCACTAAACCAAAGCACTTAACAGCCTTCTATAACAGACCCTTCAATCCAGAGAGCACAGATCACACACTAGCTCTGGTCTCTCCTCTTTCTTTATATCTGTGATCACATTTCACTGACTTTACCAAAGCTGGGACATTTACCCGGTATACATCAGTCTGGTTGACACAGCTAACAGGAAATAGCTCCTAGAGTGTTGTATCTCTGTGTGTTGTTAATAAAATTATTTATCCTAACTGTCCAATATGGAAGCCCATTTGTGCCACTGAATAAAAAATGAAAAAAGGCAACTGCGACCTTCTCACAATTCAATTCAATTCAATTCATTTTTTTTTTTTTTTTTTTAGCAATTGTGAGTTTACATCTTGCAATTATGACTTTTTTTTCCCCCTCAGAAATTTACTTTATAACTAACAATTGCAATCGTATATCACAATTCTGAGAAACGAAGTCAGAATTGCAAGAAAAAAGTCAGAATTGCAAGATACAAACTCGCATTTGCAAGAAAAAGTCAGAATTGTAAGTTCATACCTTGCCATTTTGACTTTATAACTTGCAATTTTAAGTTTATATCACACAGTTCTGCAAAAAATGTCAGAAACGCAAGTTTTTTTTGCAATTCTGATAAAAAAAAAAGTCAGAAAAATTTTAAAAATTACGAGATGTAAACTAGCAATTGCAATTTTATACTTTACACTTGAGAAGCAAGAATTGTGAGAAAAAAGTCAGAATTGCAAGTTACAAGCTCACATTTGCAAGAAAAAAAAAGTCAGAATTGTGAGTTTATATTGCATTTTTGACTTTATAACTCCCAAATGTGTTTATATCATGCAATACTGAGAAAACAAGTCAAAATTGTGAGATGTAAACTCCCAATTGTGAGAAAGAAGTCAGAATTGCAAAATACAAGCTTGCATTTGCAAGAAAAAAAAGGCAGAATTGTGAAAAGTCTGAAATGTGAGTTTGTTTTGCACAATTCTGAGAAAAAAAATTGTGAGATGCAAACTAGCTATTGCAATTTTATATATCACAATTCTGAGATGCAAACTAGCTATTGCAATTTTATATATCACAATTCTGAGAAACAAAAAAAAGTCAGAATCGTGAAATACAAACTCGCATTTGTGAGAAAAGTCAGAATTGTGAGTTTATACCTTGCAATTCTAAATTTATAACTTGCAATTTTGAGTTTACATCATGCAATTCTGAGAAAAAAGTCAGAATTGAGAAACGTAAACTAGAAATTGTGAGTTTATATACCAATTCTGAGAAACAAAGTAATAATTGCTCGCATTTGTGAGAAAAAAGTTAGAATTCTGAGTTTATCTCTCAAAATTGTGACTTTATAACTTGCAATTGTGAGTTTATATCATGCAATTCTAAAAAAAAGTCAGCAAGTTTCTCCAACTTTGTTTCTCTGAATTGTAATTCTATCTCATAATTCTGACTTTGTTTCTCAAAATTGTGTTTATATCTCACAATTCTTAGAAAAAAGTCAGAATTTTGAGTTTGTTTTGTGCAATTCTGAGAAAAAAGTCAGAATTGCAAGATATAAACTCACATTGAGTTTACATCTTGCAATTCTGAGTTTATAACTCGCAATTATGAATTTACATCATGCATTTCTAAAAGGTAAAATGCAATGTTATATCTTGGAATTCTTGTTTGTTTGTTTGTTTTATTCAAAGTTTGACATGACAAGATATTGTGTACACAAAACCCTGAAATGTGTCAAACATACACATACTCCAAAAAAAAAAAATAGCTAAAATACAAACAGATAAAATAGCATATACATCTATATAAATAACACAGAATCACACAAAAGGGAACCTAATCAAAGACCTGTAAGTTATCTATACACTAATTTTAGAGCACGGGGAATAAAAGAAAGTTCATGACGTTTAGTGTTACTCCTAGGTACAACATATGTCTTGTGCCGCCGGAGGGAATAAGCATGTGTTGAAGCCATAGGTAGGAAGCAATGCAGTGGTGATGAACTGTCCTTGAGTATTTTAGTATCTCACAATTCTGAGAAAAAAGTCAGAATTTCAAGTTTGTTTTGCCAAATTCTGAGATAAAAGCCAGAATTATGAGATGTAAACTCGCAATTGCAAATTTATATATATAACAATTTTGAGAAACGAGAAAAAAAGGCAGAATTGCAAGATACAAAATCGCCTTTGTGAGAAAAAAAATTCAAAATTGCGATTATATCTCACAATTCTGACTTTATAACTTGCAATTGTGAGTTTATATCATGCAAGAAAAAAAGTCAGAATTTCGAATTTGTTTTGCACAATTCTGAGAAAAGTGTCAATTGAGAGACGTAAACTCACAATTGTGAAAAAAAAGTCAGAATTTTGAGATAAATAGTCACAATTACTTTTTCTATTTTTTATTCGACAGCGGAAACAGGCTTCCATACTTTTATCTCTCCCACTCAAATCTCATAAATATATGAGCAGGGCTTTAAAGGATAGAGATGTGTTTAGGTTTCAACCCTGAGGAGTACACGGACTGCCTCTGTGCCCTCTTTAAGAATAGTTAAGTATGGGAACATATGGAACCAGTCCCACGCAGGTTTGCTAGCCATAGACTGTGAAGAGCACTGGCTGGAGGAAGCTGATAAAGGTAAACGTCTCTGTTCCACACGCACAGGTAATGAGTAAATCTGTAGACAGGATCTTGCTGGTTTGAAACAGTTTCTGCTGTAGATTGCAAAGGCTTGCTTAAAAAAGCTTATGTGGCTTTAACTGTTTACAAAGAGCTCAGAGCCACATGGCCTGTCCTTGTGCTTGGCTCTTATCTCCCCCACATTTCAACATCCTCCCTTCTTCAGAACACAACACTAAATCTCGCCTCATTCACATGATAAAGTCCTTGCTTTAATATTGTAAATCTGACTCAGTCTAACACTGATCTGTTTGAGAAGCCCAACACAAACATTGCCTCAACGGATCCGTTTGGCTGATGAGTGGAAGACGGGACATTATGTTTAGAACATTTGAAAAATAATGACGTCGCAACCTTTACAAGTGTGAGTTAACTTTTTATGTTTGACAGCAACAAATACGATAAAGCTGTATTTGTTTAAGGCATTTCAAAGGTCACAATGTCCGTTCTGTTTGATAAAGTCTGCTTTGTAACTAGCCATTTTTGGCATTAATCTGGTCAGATTTCACTATCTAAACATTACATAATTTAATTTCTCAGACAACTCTCAGGACTCTCAGGTATTATAAAAATACTAATAATAAATACAACATATACTGTATATAGGTTAAATAAAACCTATGTAATTTTAATGTAGAATTAATGTAAATTCACCAAAAATAAAAAAGGTAAACCATGAAGAATATTCAGTTACTGGAATTATGAAATTAAATTTTTAAATTTTTATAATGCTGTCAAATCGATTAATCGTGATTAATCGCATCCAAAATAGTTACTGCTCACATAATACATGTGTGTACTGTGTATATTTATTATATATATATAAATACACACACATGTATGTATATATTTAAGAACAATATGTTGTTTATATATTAAATATATTATATATAATATTAGGGCTGTCAAATGATTAATCACAATTAATTGCAATTAATCACACCCAAAATAGTTATTGTTCACATAATATATGTGTGTACTGTGTATATTTATTATGTATATATAAATACACACACATGCATGTATATATTTAAGAACAATATGCTGTTTATATGTTAAATATATATATATATATATATATATATATATATATATAATATTAGGGCTGTCAAATTATTAATTACTATCACATACAAAATAATAGTTTAAGTTTGCCTTATACATGTGTGTGTGCTGTGTGGTGTAATTATTATATATATGTAAATACAAACACATGCGTGTATACATTTAAGAAATATTTACAAGTATATGTATTTATTATAGTTTTCATATAATTTACAGTATATATAAATAATATTTTGTACATAACATATTTCTCCTAAATATATACCTTAATTTGTGTGTATTTATATATACATAATTACCCACAGTACACACACATATATATTAGTCAAAACCATTTATTTTGTATGCGATTAATCACGATTATGCCCTATGAATATAAGTATATATATATAAATAGTAAATATTTAATATAAAAGTAAATATTTTCAAAATATATATTGTATGTGTATTTATATATACATAATAAATATACAAAGTATACACACATTATGTAAACAAAACCTTATTTTGGATGCGATTAATCACGATTAATCGTTTTGACAGCTCTAATTTTAACATACATTGCTACTCTTTCTGTAAATAAAAACTCACAAAATAATCAGAAATATTTTGTGGTTCATCAGATATTGTCTTCAACAACAAAGGGGGCCTTGGCATCAAAAATGCTACTTAAAACTAGCCAAAATACTATTTTAAGGATAGCTCTTCGCAAACTTACTCCGTCAGCAGTTTCTGGAGCTGCGTGTGGCCTCTCTTCTGGGCGACCCTGGCCGGCGTACGACCCTGTTTGTTGGGAAGTCGGAGAGCCTCTCTTCCTCCGGGTTGCTGGAGGAGAAACAGTGCTACCTTGCGTAGTCCACGCTTTGCAGCAAAGTGCAAAAGTGTGTCTTGTGGTCCAGGTTCTATAGGAAATGAAAACAGTCTAGTTAAGGTCGTGAGCTCAGCTCGATCTCTTCCCTTGTCCCTTTAAACAACACTATTATCTAATGCATATTTCTGATAGTGCTGCTTCAGGAAAGTGCCTCACTCACTGCTTCATGGGGGCCCTGACGCTGTAAGCCCCGCCCCCTGCAACTTCACAACCAATGAGAGTCTGCAAAGCCCTCAAACTAGACCCACCCCCACAATTCCCTCGACCTCTGTCAACAGAATCTCCTGACGAACTTATGCAAACATCATTTCAATAGATCATTTACAACGAGGACAGAAAAATCAGGCAGAGAGGTTTCCTGAGTGAAAGAAGTGATCGTATTTGAAGGTGTTTATCATAGAGAGATTACAGAGTGCTGTTTTAGAAAGTTCAGGAAGCTTGAATGAGGCTCTCTGTGAAAGCAACAGACAGACAGAGGAAGGATTGTTCTTGCTGGTTAATGAGAGGCTGAGAATGAGACTGCCCTCGTTTAATCGGCCCACTGAGGATCCAACAACCAATTTGAAGCCCAGAGCAAGAAAAAAAAAGAAGCTGTGGTGAAGTGATCTGGCACTGGAAAGAACAGCAGATCAGGATCACTACACAGTCTGATTGGAGACACAAGAGTGGACATGACACTATATTGAAAATACTGGTGTCAAGTATCTTGTATCCAAAGGCCATGTTAGAATTGTCGTGCTCAGGCCTCAAAACACTGGCGTTACCATAGTATTTCTTTTTAAATGTACACAAGGTATCTGCATGTTTATGGAAAATTTAGTAAACGATGTTAAGAAATGCAATGGGAGGAGTTTAACTTCCTCGTCTTAAAGAGACAGTTTTGTCATCATGTATTCACCCTCATGTTGTTCCAAACCTGTATAATTTTTATTTCTTACACGGATCTTACACAGTGGACATGGTCTTTATCATTAATAATAATAAAATAGATTTTGCTGACATCTACACATTAACAAATAAACACAAACTAAAATAAATAAAATAAAAAATAAAAACATAAATAAGAACAAATAAACAAACAAAAAAAAATCACAAATCAGATGATTCTAAACCGTTATGAATTTTATTTTATTTTTTATTTTTATTATTTTTATTGTATTTTTATTACATAGTGGATTGGAAACACACTTTATTAATAAAAATAAACTGATTTTGCTAAATTAACATAAATACTTAACATAAATAACAAAATGTATTAACATAAATAACAAAAACTCAAAAAACAAATAAATAAATAAAAAACAAGAAAAATAAATAAAAATGAACTATTAAACCAAAAACAACAAAAATGAGATACAAAGATTTAAAAACAAACAAATAAACAAACAAACAAATAAATAAATATTTATTTATTTGTTAACTTAGACTATGAAGCACTTTTAAAAATACATAACATTTAGATTCCAAAAATATTTACACCACCCACCCAAAATTCTGTCATCATTTACTCACTCATTTTAATCCGCTATGAATTTTATTTCTTAAGTGTGTCTTACACCAAAACCACTAAAAACAAATAACAAGACAAATAAATAAACACTACCCTAAAAACTAAATTCTGTCATCATTTACTCACATTTATGTCATTCTACACTGAAATAAATTATTTCATATGTGTATCTCACACAGTGGATTGGAAATACACTTCATTAAAAAAAAAAAAAAAAAAAAAAAAAAAAAATAGATTTTGCTGATGACAAATTAACATACAAAAACACTAAAAACAAATAAAGAAAAAATAAGCAAGACAAATAAATAAATAAACAATACCTACTGCTAAAACAACTAAAATGAGATACAAAAATGAAAAACAAAAAATTAAATGAATGAATGAATAAATAAATGTTTTATACATTTATGTGTTATATTTATTTATTAACTCTGACACACTTTTAAAAATATATCAAATTCAAATTCTAAAAATATTTATACCACCCGCCCAAAATTATGTCATCATTTACTCAGCCTCATGTCATTCTAAACTGGTATAAATTTTATTTTTTATGTGTATCTTACACAGTGGACTGGAAACACACTTTATTATTTAAAAAAAAATAATAAATTGCTGATGTTGACTAACTAGCAAAAACACTAAAAAACTAACAAATAAAAAATATTTTTTTAAAAAAAATCTACTAAAACAAAAACAACTAAAATAAAGATACAAAAAATGAAAAACAAACAAATTACTGTTGTGTTTTATATATTTGTTATATTTATTAACTAGCAATATTGCTCAATGTACATCACTAGGCCACAACTCAAACTATAAAGCACTTTTAAAAATATAAAATTCAAATTACAAAAATATTTACAAAATTCTGTCATCACTTCCTCACCCTCACATCACTCTAAACCTGCCTGCATTTATTAACACACATAAACACATACAAATTTTGGAAAAAATTGTCGTTTTCTATAATATGTCCCTTTTCTAAAAAGGTTCAGTGTTGAATTAGTTCCCACTGACTTAATGGAGAAAAACAGTTCTCAAAGCATTTCTCAAAATATCTTCTTTTGACATTTGAAACAACATGAATGATGCCAGAATTTAAAATTCTGGGTGAACTATTCCAAGGAAGAACCCAATGCCTCACTTTCCATTAATATCACCTAATATGTGCCATGCAACGTGTCCGAATACCAGCAAATTCCCAGTTGGCATTCCCAGTTCCCACATTGGAAACAATCATTATTAGCTTACTAGACGTTTTTTTATTTTTTCTATATAATGTGCTTAATTTCACTTGTGGAAGCCTGCTGGCAGTAAATGCCCAGTGATGCACTGGGCAAGATGCCCACATGTAGCTCCGGTTTCAGGGCTGTTCCAGGTGCCCAGCGCCAGCTGCAACAAATGCCAGAGCTTGGGGACTCATTACACGGCTCGCCCTCTCCCTCTACAGACAGGTCAAGTCTAGGAATTTGTTTTTTCTGACACATTTAGAACTTATTAAATACAACACCTACATCTAAGTTCAACAGCAACTTGATCTAAATCTGGAGGAAATATAAAGCATTACCAGCATTGTCTTTTCTCTTTTTGCTCAGTGTGCTGAACTTTGCATGAATAGGTAATGGAGCTTTCAGATGTTTTACTGAACGAGTTATTTAAGACCAAGGCTGTTTATAATAGATAAGCCTGTGCTTATTATGACGTCACAGGGCCTGTTTAGCCTTTGTTGGCCCTTATCTCTCTGCCTACGGTCCAGGTCCCACCACACCTCCTACATGGACCCAGATTGTGCCTAATTTAGAGGACAAGCTCGAGTCACATGAGAACCGGGAATCTGTTGTCGCGTCAGCTGCCCTGATGAATGATTCCTCGCTGTGCAATTGTTTGGATCCACACATGGGCCGGATCCACACACTCATCCAGGCAGACTTAATATACACAAGCTCATATTTCAGCCCAGTGGATTACAGTTGGAAAGGATACACAAAAACTTTCACCACGGTGGGATGGGAAACAGGGGCTTCCCGAGGCATTTGGTCGATTAGGACTGCAATCAGCATTTTAGCATTCGTGTGATATCTTTTCAATCTTTTGTTTGGCTTTGTTAAGGTTACGTATTATAATCATCTACCGAAAGTTTATTTTCAGTTCCCCTTTCAGTTCCTGCATGGTTGACGGCCAGTGACACAATAAAACAAAAAGACAAACACAACTGTACTTCTGCTGGCAAGTTTGTTGTGTGCAAATTCTTTGAAAACGCTTGACAATGCTCACAAAATGTTTAGAGCATAAATAAAAATAATAATTACTTATATTACATTTAAAAAAAATATATAAATACCTAAATATTCTTACAAATAATAATATTATGTATTAATAACACTATTAATGATAAATATTTCTAACAGTAGTAGCAGTAGCTACTTATTCTTATTGTCATGTCAGCATCTGTATTTCTAATATAGCTAAATACAGTTTAGGTCAAAAGTTTACATACACCTTGCAGAATCTGCAAAATGTTAATTATTTTACCAAAATAAGAGGGAGCATACAAAATGCGCGTTATTTTTTATTTATTACTGATCTGAATAAGATATTCTACATAAAATACATTTAACATGTAGTCAACATGGGAAAATAATAACTGAATTTATAAAAATTACTCTATTCAAAAGTTTACATACGCTTGATTCTTAATACCTAAATGATCCACAGCTGTGTCCCTTGTTTGTCAGTTAAGCAGTTCTTCAGAAAAATTATTCAGGTCCCACAAATTATTTGGTTTTGTAGCATTTTTGTGTATTTGAACCCTTTTCAACAATGACTGTATGATTTTGAGATCCATCTTTTCACACCGAGGCCAACTGAGCGACTCATATGCAACTATTACAGAAGACTCAAATGCTCACTGATGCTCCAGAAGGAGAAACAATGCATTAAGAGCAGGGGGTGAAAACTTTTAGAATTTGAAGATCAGGGTAAATTTCACTTATTTTGTCTACTGAGATGCATTCAAGTATCTTCTGTAGCTTGTGAAAGGCAGTACTAAATGGAAAAAAAAATATGATATTTAGGCAAAAAAAAAAAAATTACACATCTTCATTGTTCAAAAGTTTTCAACCCCCAGATTAACATTTAGCAGCTTCTGCATGATGTATGTAAACTTTTGACCTCAACTCTCTTACTCTGGTTTTCAGTGTCACATGATCCTTTAAAAATTATTTTATTATGATTACTATTCTAATATTCAATGTTTAAAACAGTTCTACTGCTTGATATATAACTCTCTGTTTATTGGTATATTTTTGTTTTTTTTTATCTTAAATTTTATATATGATATATACATATAGATGCATTACATTATATACATTACCTATTAGCTTACTGACTTACAACTTTTGAACAGCAGTGTAAATAAAAAGATGAGCCATAATCAGAGATTGTGATGTGCATTATTTGCTTGTAGGCAAGTTAGTAAAACTCTACTCTTTAAGGGATAGTTCACAAAAAATGAAAAGTCTGTCATTAATTACTCACCCTCATGTCTTTCCAAATCTGTAAGACCTTTCATTTTTGGAACACATATTAAAATATTTTGATGAAATCCGAGAGCTTTCTGGCCCTGCTTAGACAGTGGTACTCTTGTGAACAAGCGTTGAAGACTGACACAGAAGTGAAGAAATTGTTAAATAAAGTTGTTATTTTTGTCTTCTTTGTGCACAGAAAGTATTCTTGTTGAACCACTGATGTCACATGGACTATTTTATCGATGTCCTTACTACCTTTCTGGGCCTTAAACGTGTCATCTGTATTGCTGTCTATGCAGGGTCAGAAAGGATTTCATCAAAAAAGGATTCTTGGATTTCATCAAAAAATATCTTAATTTGTGTTCCTTGCTGAACAAAGGTCTTATGGGTTTGGAACGACATGATGGTGAATAATTAATGACAGAATTTACATTTTTGGGTGGACTACCCCATTAAGTCAATGGAAACATGGGCCAGTTCTTCAAGAGGTTTGCAGACCCTCGACTGGATTCTATGGAAATCAGTGAGCAGGAAACTCTTAACAAGAACTTTTCTGCCAAATCCACACGAAACAAATCTACGACACTGACAAGCAGAGTTCCTGCCATTTATCACATGCATCTTCTGTCAGCCCCGAAACGAGTCCACAGCCTGACTTAATAGTCTGCGTAAATGCTCTGTGCCAAAAAGAGCACTTTATTAGGGTGGGAATGTTTGCTTTTAGATTATCTAACATAGCGTTCCTGGCTTGATATGAGTACAAGTAGGAGGAAAATAGGGCTAGAATGGACTAACAGTCTGAACCAACCCACAATTTAAAAATAAAAACACAAAAAATAAAACAGGGACATGGCTGTACTGAAGGCCTTCCCTGAAGGCACAGTGCCCATGCTCTAAGCATCGTAACTTCACTGTACAGATGTTAACAACATGTTCTAAGATCCTCGGTACAACCCACCCTTACAAAACAACCAAATTATGTAAAGGAAAAAATTATTTTTTGACTAGCTGCCTCCTGGATGAAACAAAAAATTATTTATTTACTCGCAATGGTTTCGAAAGAAGCTCAAGTCATAAGCAGTAATCATTTACAAGACACTTTCAAAGCAGCACCGGCATAATCATGCTGGGTTCCTAAATATATTCTTTCGCCAAATTTTCCATAAAGCCTTTGTGGAGAAAAGTCTCAGAATGCAATGAGACAAACTTGGTGAAACAAATTAAATTGTTAAAGGATTAGTTCACTCCAGAATTAAAATGTACTCACCCTTTGTCATCCCAGATGTTCATGTCTTTCTTTATTCAAATGAAAAGAAATTAAGGTTTTTGAGGAAAACATTCCATGATTTTTTTCATAGGAATCAATGGGTTGATTGAATGGGCTTCAAAGGGCTCTACATGAGCCTAGCCCATGAATAAAGGTGGTCATTTTTAAAAAAAATAAAAATGTTTATACTTTTTAACCACAAATGCTCATCTCGCACTAGCTCTGCTTCTCGCATTACGTTATCATGTTGGAAAGGTCACGCGTGATGTAGGCACATCGCAGGATGAGCATTTGTGGTTAAGAAATATATAAATTTGTATTTATTTTTAAGAAAATTACCAATCGTTTTGCTAGATAAGACCCTTATTCCTCGTAGAGCCCTTTGAAGCTGTATTGGAACTACAATTTGGACCTCCAACCCATTGATCCCCATTGAAGTCCACTATATGAAGACAAGTCCTGGAATTTTTTCCTCAAAAACCTTAAAGGAAGTCCACTTCCAAAACAAAGATTCACATATAATGTACTCACCCCCTTGTCATCCAAGATGTTCATGTCTTTCTTTCTTCAGTCGTAAAGAAATTGTTTTTGAGGAAAACATTTCTGCATTTTTCTCCATATAATGGACTGATATGGTGCCCCGATTTTGAACTTTCAAAATGCAGTTTAAATGCAGCTTCGAACGATCCCAAATGCGGATGTAAACGTCTTCTCTAGCGTAACGATCAGTTATTTTCATAAAAATAATACAATTTATATACTTTTTAAATGTCAAACGCTTGTCTCGTCTTCCTCTGCCTAGACTGTTTTTGTTTTGTTGTCAAAAAACTCCCATCTCATGTTCTTCCTCAACTTCAAAATTGTCCTATATCGCTGTTTTACATTTTTTGTTAAGGGCGTTTGATGTTCTTTGCATGTTCACTTTGGGTCGGTACTTCTGGAGTGATGTAGGATCATTTTAAAATGATTTTTGAAGTTGAGGGAGAAAATACGATAGGAGTTTTTCGACATACCCTAACTGTCTTGAGCCAGAATACAAAGAGTTCAGGGAGAGCTGGGATCATTTACATCCGCATTTGGGATGGTTTGAAGCCGCATTTAAACTGCATTTTGGAAGTTCAAAATCGGGGCACAATATCAGTCCATTATATGGAGAAAAATGCTGAAATGTTTTCCTTAAAAAACACAATTTCTTTACGACTGAAGAAAGAAAGACATGAACATCTTGGATGACAAGGGGGTGAGTACATTATATGTGAATCTTTGTTTGGGATGTGGACTTCTCCTTTAACTTATTTTCGACTGAAGAAAGACAGACATGAACATCTTGGTTGACGTGATGAGTACACCAACCCTATTTAAACACATATGAACCAGCTAATCAAGATCTTCTTAGTCACTAGAAACTTTGAGGCAGGTGTGTAGGTGCTGGACATTGACTCTCCAGGAGCAAGTTTGGACACCCCTGTTTTATCCTAACAGTCTTGTTTGAAATAGTATATCCGTAGTGCAAAATCTCCAAAACAGTGGCTACTCACCAATTCCCAAGCCTGTGCAAGTGCCCGTGTCCAAGTCTGTGCCCAGGACGCTCCAGCCTGCTGGTAGAGGCAGATGTCTAAGAGCAAGGGCCAGAGTATCATCCAACCTCTCGCACTCCTTCAGGGGGATCTGACACTCGTCCAGAAGTAACGCTTCTTCTGTCTTTCCAGCCGCGTTCACCAGGAACTGGGCCATGTCCAGGGCGAGGTCCTGGACAAACTGGAAGCACTCCTCAGCCACAGGGTCCACCGAGCCCCCAGGCCGGGCCTGGCACAGTGTGACCCGCACGGATTCACTGCGATCATGAGCTGTTATGAGACACAAAAAAACAAACAAACAAACAAAGATATTATATTGTGTGTTTTGGTGATGGCCACAAGATAAACTAATACAAATTAATGAATTAATTAATGAATAAATGAATGAATGAATAAATAAATACACAAACAAACAAATACATAAATAAATAAATGAAAATATAAAAGAAATTATGGAATAAAAATCACTTTAGAAACTAATAATTAATATTACAAATAAATGTAAAACTAAATTAATGATAATGAATAATTATTTTAATTAAACAGATTTAAATAAATAAACTTTTTTTTTTTTTAATTTCGCTGATGTCCACAAGACCACAAGACCACAAGATAAAAATCAATAATTAATATTACAAATAAATAAAATAAAAAAACAATTATTTTAAATAACAGATATAAATAAATAAACACATATATAAATCTCTGGTAGAAATTGATAATTAATATTTAAAAAATAAATAGATTTTTTTGTGATTTTGCTGATGTCCACAAGATCTCAGATAGAATATCAATAATTAATATTAAATAAATTGAAAAAAATTAATTATTTAAATAATTATTTTAAATAAACAGATTTAATAAATAAACACACATATAGATCCTTATATAGAAACCAATAATTAATATTATAAATAAATTGAAACGTTTTTGTAATTTTGCTGATGTCCACAGGATCTCTGATAGAAATCAATAATTAATATTATAAATTGACAAAATAAATTAATTTCATAATTATGTGAATAATTAATAGTACAATTAATAGTACAAATAAATTAATTTAATAATTATTAATTTAAATAAATACACACAATGTAGATCTCATATAGAAATCAATATTATAAATAAATTGACAATTTTGTGAGATTTTGCTGATGTCCACAAGCTCTCAGATAGAAATCAATAATTAATATAATAAATAAATATACATTTAATATAATCTTAATATATATTTATTTAATATAATTTATATTTTATTTAATATTACATATTTAAATAAATTAATAAACAAACACATTAATACATAGCAACAACATTTTAGTATTTATTTATTTATTTATTTATTTAAGTGTTAAGAAAATTTTAGAGAATCAGAGAACAATGAGAGTCAGATTTCAGTTTGTTTTGTTAGCATGAGAACCATAGCTCAATGTTCACTGTTAGGTCACAACTCTGAATATGAAGCTCTTTTAAAATGTCTACAATTCAAATTCCAGTCAAAACATTTTTGAAGCAGCTTGCATACTATAAAAAATATCTATACCACCCACTAACATTTCCACAACTTTGTCAGCAATAACTCAATTATGACTAAACTACCTAGCTAATTATCTCATATCACACAGGGAGGTCTCCTTTAAATCACCTTCACACTGATTTAAAAAAAAAATAAAAAAATGCTTAATATTTTGGCAGCCATACATCAACAGACGAAACATAGACTAAGTGCCTAAGTTTGAGTGGAGATGGATATAATTACTGAGAAATGTTCCTGCACTAACACCACTCATTTCCATTTCCAAGAGTAAAGCAGCCGGAGACAGAGGTGACATACTATAAAAGCAACATTCATAAACAATTAGAACTTCACCATGGCGGCTGCCAGGAGGTCTGTCTTGTTTCACTGCAGTTATGAGATGTCATTGCGACAACACGCATCGTGAAGACAGAGCTGGTGTGCGAGCGCCTTTTCCGTCAATGCAGAAAAAACCCCAATGTGTAGACCCACACGTCCACACTCACCAGCAGCACATTTGTTTGACCAAAACATCTCAGTGGGACATCCGTCTGGGTTCAAAGCACTTGAGCCATTTTTGCCGATAAAGCAGCCAAACATTTGGAATCAGCCGACAGTATGGACCTCCAGCAGAGAGACAGAGGGTTGAAAGTGTACCCTGGCAGGCCGACAGCGGCGCACCTGAGGCGGACGATAGAAGGGCCATTCTTCATGTGCTCTTAATGCATTGCTGAAAAGCTTTCAAGTGCTCAGCCGGAGTAGTGATTACAAAACTGGTGCCAAACGTCTGCGCTGGATTCCATAAGACTGTATCTGCTATGAGCCTCTGTGGAAGTGCTCTGGGGCAGCAGCTGAAATTTCTTCCTTTTTTGACTCTGGACACTGGCGAAACTGCAGATGGGGGGCTGTTGTGTTATGGTTTTTATTTCTTTTAAAAATGAGATAAGATCGGAACGCTACCAGTTCTCTCGAAAAGGAAAAATGTCTCAATAACATGATGGGTTACAAGATAAATCTTCAGTTAATTACAATAATGCACTGTGCCTGTTAGTGGATGGTTGCACAAGATGTTGTGGGTGGTTGCTTGGTTGTTTCTAAGGTCTCTCTCTTTGAAAATAAACTAAAATATACAAACAAATAAATGAAACAAACAAAAACTGAAAAAAGAAACTCTCCACTACTACCCTTGGACAGAGACAAAAAATAAAAAATAAAAATAAAATAAAATAAAATAAAATAAAATAAAATAAAATAAAATAAAATAAAATAAAATAAAAGGCTAACTAAATGCATAATAAATAAATAAAATATTATAAAAGACAAACAAAAGGATCAAACAACACCTGAAAAAAAAAAAAAAAAAATAAAATTATAAATATTACTCAAGTTCTATACTCAATCCAATTATTCCAGTGCTGTTTAGCAAGGCATAAATAAATAAATAAACAGATAAATAAATAAACCAATTACTAAATATAAAATAAAATATCAAAAACTCAAACATAAATAAAAAAATAAATAAATAAATAAAATGGACAATCAAAACCAAATATAAAAACATAAATAAAATAAACAGATTGCTAAAAATAAAATATCAAACAAACCAATAAATAAATGGACAAACAAAAACAAAAATATAAAAACAGATAAATAAAAGAAACTCATTACTAAAACAAATGAAAAAAACAAAACAACTAAAACAAGCAATAAAATAAAAACACATAAATAAATTAAACCAATTACTAGAAATGAAAAACAAACAAACAAACAAATAAATAAATAAAATATTATAATATACACACAAAAGGACAAAACAATAACAGAAAAATAAAAAGGAAACGTTCATCCATCACCATATGGACAATATGTGGTCAAAACTGTACTTATATACTCAATCTAATTATTCAAGTTCTGTTTAGCAAGGGATAAATAAATAAATAAATAAATAAATAAATAGTCAAAGAAAACCATAAAAAAAAATAAACAGATAAATAAATAAATAAATAAAAGAAACAAATTACTAAAAATAAAATAACGAACAAACCAAAACATTAAATAAATAAATAAATGGTCAAACAAAAACATAAAACAAATATAAAAAAAGATATAATAAGATAAAATAAGCAAATTACTAAAAATAAAAAAATATTAAACAAACTAAAACTTACTAAATAAATAAATGGACAAACAAAAATGTAAATAAATATAAAAACAGATAAATAAAAGGAAGAAATGACTAAAAATAAAATTAAATAAACAAACCAAAACATCCATGCATGTTAATAAACATTTATTTATTTATTTGACGAAACCGTAACAAAAACAAAAAGACACCTTCCTCCACTAGCCCTCTGGCAATATGTAGTCAAATATATAAAGATCAGGTTATATACTCATTCCAATTATTCCAGTTCTCCTTAGCAAATAAATAAATAAATACTATATACATAAATATAAAAACACATGAATAAAAAAAATAAAGTCAAACAGAAACAGAAAAACAAACCCTCCCTTGCTACTCTCGGCCAAGTCTATTTTTGCACCCAATAAAAAAAAAATAAATGTGTATACGTTTACAGACTCTCGTTATATTTTCTTCCACCTCTTTGGACATATTACTACATTAAGCAAGAATGTGTCTGTTCATTAATAGCCTTTCCTTGTCCATGAATCTTCAGAAGCAGCACTGGGACATCTAAATCAGGGCAGTTATACAGAGGTTGCCCTGTGGTAACTGGGACAGTTTTGCGGGTGAATAATTGGGCGAAACGACAACGTGCCAAGCAAGGCCGGGACCAGGTCCGGCATGACTGGAATGTAAACAAGCCGATCTCCACAGGTAATGAGCGTCTGGTTCCAGGAAGAAGCTAACAATTATCAAGCACTGATAAAATACTGTATATGGACACGGACGTGGAATGTGTTGTGTGACCGTTGGTGTTTTAAATACTGACCTGGGCACACGGCTTGCAGCGTGACATGGCTGACTTTCAAAGTGCTGGAAACGTGCCTCTGGGTGGTGCCGGCGAATAGCAGGTAAAACTCTACATCCTCCTCATCCTCCACACACTCTTCCTCACAGAGCTGGACAGTCAACAGACACTCACCCTGAACAAGAAAGAGAAAACAGACAGCATTTGAAGAATTATTGTTTAAATATTTTGAGAAATCTATTCCTATCTATCACTATTAAGCTGAAAAATAATCCAAACGCATTTTAAATTACGGTGGAAGTGTATTTTCTCATGTCCTCGAAAGACTAAAAACAGTAGTAAAAAGTGTTCGATCGCCTGTGGGTGCAGAAAATTACACAACACAAAACATCAACTGCTATAAATCACCATTACTGGATCCTGGAACAGGGAGCCATCAACACCTGTCCATTAAGAGACACATTTCCTTACAAAGTAAGCGGCGTCATAATGGCAGCCTATATACATATCAACAAATGCTTAAAAAAAAAAAAAAAACCCATCAGCTTTTCTCCACCCTCATAATTATAACTGTACTGTCATAAAAGTTCAATAAAATGTGTCTGGGGTGGGTGTGTATGTGTGTGTAACAGGTTTTTACTTACTTCAAATGTCACTTATAATTTATGGTATTGACAACCGCAAATCTTAAAAAATGAATATTATGGTAGTTATGTAATTAACATTTGGCTAGTTTTTGGCTAGAAGGTGAACAGCCAACAAAACAGAAAGCAAAGCAAAGCAAAAGAAACAAACAAACAAAAAACTAAAACAAAAACATAAACAAACAAAAAACAGAAGAACAAAAAATAAATGAAAATAGATGTAATAAGAGCCCTTACACTTCGTATTTATTTAAATTACAGTTTTTACCAAAATATTTATTTACAAATAATACAAATGATACAAAACAAAACAAAAAAGCAAAACACAACATCAAAAACACCACAAAAAGCATAGTAAAGCAAAACAAAAAACAAAACATCAAAAACAAAACAAACAAAAGAAAAAAAAATACAAAAAATACAAAAATAAAATAAAATGTAATAAATAAACAGTTTTTAAGAACATTTAGACTATTTAAATTATAGTTTTGACCAAAATATTTATTTACAAATAATATAAATGATAAAAAACTAAATAAAAATAAAAAAATCAAAACACAACACCAAAAACAAAACATCTAAGTAAAGCAAAACAAAAAATTATATTATATATATATATATATATATATATATATATTTTTTTTTTTTTTTTTTTTTTCACAAAACATCAACAAAAAATAAATTTGAAAAAACAAACAAAAAAGACAAACAAATGTAATAAATAATAAACAGTTTAAGAATCCTTAGACTATTTATTTAAATTATCATTTTGACCAAAATATTTATTTACAAATAATATAAATGATACAAACCAAAACAAAAAAAACCTAAGCAAAACAAAAACAAAACCACAAGACAAAACAAAAATAAAATAAATGTCATAAATTAACAAACATAAAATATATTTATTTACAAATAACATAAATTATAAAAAAAATAAATAAATAAATAAATAAATAAACAAAACACCAAAAATAAAACCACAAAAAATAGGTAAAAATAAATGTAATAAATAAATAATTTCTAAGAGCCCTTTGACTTAGTATTTCATTAAATTATAGTTTTGACCAAAATATTTACAATTTACAAATAATATAAAAGAAAACAAAAAAAGCAAAGCAAAACAAAACCCTAAAACAAAACAAAAATACAAATGAATAAACAATAAAATGGATGTCATGAATAAATAATAAACATAAAATATGTATTTACAAATAATATAAATGACAACAACACAAGAAAAACAAAACCACAAAAAAGAAAAAAAGAACATACAAAAATAAATGTAATAAATAAATATCCATTTCTAAGAACAAAAAAGCAAAGCAAAGCAAAACAAAACACAAAACATCAAAAACAAAATAATAAACAGTTTCTAAGAGCCCTAAGACTTAATATTTAATTAAATTATAGTTTTGACCAAAAGATGTATTTTTTTAAAAAAAGATACAAAATAAACAACAAAAAAAAAATTAATAAATAAATAAAAAAGAAAAATACTTTTTTACAAATAATATAAATGATACAAAACAAAAAAACTAAAAACACCAAAACAAAACCCACAAAACTAAAAAGATACAAAAACAAAACAAATGTAATGAATCAATAACAGTTTCTAAGAACCCTTAGACTTCAGTGTTTAATTAAATTATAGCTTTTACCAAAATATTTACAAATAATATAAATATAAATGTGTGTGTGTGTGAAACAAACCAGAAAAACAAACAAACAAAGATGTTCATTTGAGCTGGAATATCACTCCCAGTCTGTCTGCACAAGCAATTTATAATACACTGTCACCCGACACTTGACACCAGCAACAAATCGCCAGGCGTGACAAGAAAGTCTACCCTCGCTCTTAGATATCTTCACTTATTTATAGGATGAATGTGAATGAGTAGATGACTATGAGAGTAACAGTGACAGAGAAAAGGAAGTACTGTAAGATAAAAAAAATAAACAAGAGAGACAGAGTGTCTCGACATGCGTTTGACAAGGCTGGCTGTCTAAGCAGAATGACTGTATATACTTTCTAAAACCAAAGTAACAGGCTAGCATTCCGACACTGCATTTACCTAGCTACTATGCTAGGCCACAAAGTTTTGTCAGACACACAGGGCCTCCAGAGCGTGACGCAAGCAGTAGGACATCCTAGCGAAAGATGTTTTCATTGGCTAGGCTGCAAAAGCCACATGGTGCCCTTGCCAAATGCCAGTCAGCTGCTTTTTTTGGCTGACAATGATTACAGCCGCCGAGTGATTTTGGAGACATGACTGAATCCTCATTGTGAGATTAACTCCTGTGCACTCTAGGTCTGGAGGGTGTCAGCAAAATCGCTGTAGTTTCTCTAGTTAAAAAGGTACACAGAGTAATTTTTAATTTTGATGTGTTGGTGTTCAACAGTTTTTAATTATTCAATTTAAATTTTTGTAACATTTTATTTTTAAATGAAAAAAAAAAAAAAAAAAAACATTTTAATTTAATTATTTTACATTAATATATTATGTAAATGAAAGTTTAAGCTTCATTAAATACTAACATCATACTAAAATAATAATATAATAGGATATTATAATAATAGGATTCATACAATTATAACAACAATAAAGCAACAACAACAACAACAACAACAACACAATACAATAATAGCTGTCATCATTATTATAACAAATAGATAATAAAAACCCTCTAACTGGGTTCATTCACTGTTGCTGTTATTATTATTATTATTATTATTATTTTGACAAATAAAATAAAATAAAATAAAATAAAATGATATTATTATTATTATTATTATTATTATTATTATTATTATTATTATTATTATTATTACTACAAATAGAAAATAAAAATCCTCTAATTAAATTGGGTTTATTCACTGCAGCTTTTTTATTACTCATTTGAAAAATAAAATAAAATAAAATAATTATTACTACTACTGGTACTAATACTACTATTATTTTGACAAAACATAATTTAATTTTATTTTATTTTATTTAAATTAATTTAATTTAATATTCTGGTATTATTGTTGTTGCTGTAAAATTATTATTATTAATATTATTAGTAGTAGTAGTAGTAGCAGTAGTAGCAGTAGTAGTAGTAGTAGTAGTAGTACAAATAGAAAATAAAAACCCTATCCATAAACTGGGTTTATTCACTGCAGCTCTTTTTAGAACTAATTTTAAAAATAAAATAAAATAAAATAAAATAAATATTATTATAAAAAGAAAAAAATCTAATTCAATTTAAAATTACGGGGTTATTATTATTATTATTATTATTATTATTATTATTATTATTGTTTTTTAACACATATAAATTAATGAAATAACACAAATAACCCCAGAAAATGAATTGTTGTTGTTTAAATATTTTGAGAAATAATAAAAAATAAAATTAAATAAAATATTAAATATTAATAAAAAAATAACTCTAATTAAATTGATTTTTCTTTTATATTTGTGCTGTGAACAGTGTATAGTACCTTAACAACATACATCTGCATATCAATAATTTGACAGGTGTCAGTGTTAAAAAGTGAAATACAAACATTCTTGCCAACAAAAAATACCTTAGGTTCTGAACTTACATTACAAACACACTAAACTTGTTAACACACACCCCATGTCTTATTTCTGATAAGCTGCGGTGACAACTACAGAAGTAGATGAATGTGTAAAGCAAGGTCACAAATGACATCACAAGAAATCTTGAGTCAGTACAATGACTTTGCTTCCCTACTGGATGAATCCAAGGGTGTAGAAAGAGTTTTTTATGGCTTGCATGAGAAGCAGTTATGGTGACCCTTTGATCTGAGCGACATGTATAAAGTTTAGGAATCTGACTGCTACGTCCAAAGGCTGTTTAAGGGTAACCAAGCCCACACTTTGTTGATGACGTGCACATAGGTCTCTAGAAATATGTAACTGATGGAAGCCATCTTCATATTAGAAGCCAGAAACATTCTTTGGTTGTAAATATCTTTTATTTTTACTGCTAACATGCACAAGTCAGTCACGGGACACTTTTAGAGCATGGCGGCCCAATATGGATAGCAGGTGCTGGACCAGGAAAAGTGCCAGAGGCGAGAGCATAAACAAATGAAACAAAGACCACCCTGGTGACTGTGTCAACTATGTCCATAAAACACAGAGATTCAGATTCGACGATACCGGTCTTTGTGTGATCCTGCATCTTTGGGTTTATTGGGTGACTTTGTCTTATAAACAAACACAGGATTTTGGCTTTCAGGATTCATGGTTGATTTTTCAACCCATCAAATCATTAACGCCGCATGCATGCCTGGAGATATTTTAAGGCTGACGTGTGTTAATCCTTGGTAGATTTGAGAAGCAAAAGATCTATAATACCCAATCCAATTTATCTTCCCCAGAATCTTTTGGCTTAGCTGAATATAGGATCCATCTTTTCAGGAAGCATTTTTGGCACCTTAAGCAGGCTCATGGGGGTTGTCGAAGTACTGTTGATACTTCGGTTGTTCGTTGGTCTATTTCAGGATCTCGCAAGTCGATGTGCCAGAGGAGGAGTGCCTGGCCTTTTCGCCCTGTGCTTAAAACAACACTCGGTAAGCTGCCTAGACTGAGAGAACTGTGGGAGTGAGAGACCACCGTGCATCTTTTAGCTACTTGCATTTAGCTTAAATTTAGCAGAACAAGTTTAGACCAAGACTCAGTGCAAAAGCAAACTTTAAAGAGCATCTTTGCTTCTTTGGAAACCCCAAACCGCCATTCCTCTGTTTATAATTAAGGAGAGCAAATTAGCCTCCATCATGTGTTGAACAGAGAGCGTTTCCTTTACGTTAGCTTCAACAACAATCGTGAAAGTAGTGAGTCTTTACACCTGCTAAATCATAATCAAAGAGCTCTGCCCTTCTTCAAACCACCATAATTAAAAACATTACAAAGCAAACATTATTTAAAAACTGCTATATTACGTCTCTACTTTTTGTTTGTTTTTTGTAGCTGTTATGTAGCTAAAACTTAAAAACTTACCAATAAAAAATAACTACAAAACATTTTGTAGCTTTTGTTTGTTTTTGTAGCTATTATGTAGCTTAAACTTAGAAACTTACCAATAAATATTAACTACAAAAAAATAATCTAGCTTTTGTGTTTCTGTAGCTGTCATGTGGCCGAAATTTTGAAACTTACCAATAAAAAAGAACTACAAAAATAATCTAGCTTTTGTTTTTTTGTAATTGTAATGTAACTGAAACTTACCAATAAAAATAAACTACAAAAATTAATTTAGCATTTGTTTGTTTTTGTAGCTGTCATGTAGTTAAAATCTAGAAACTTACCAATAAAAATGAACAACAAAAAATAATCTAGCTTTTGTGTTTGTTTTTGTAGCTGTCATGTAGCTAAAACACATAAACTTACCAATAAAAATGAACTACAAAAATTAATCCAGCCTGTTTTTGTAGCTGTCATGTAGCTTAAACGTCAAAACTTACCAATAAAAATGAACTACAAAAAATAATCTAGCTTTTGTGTTTTTGTAGCTGTCATGTGGCCAAAATTTAGAAATTTACCAATAAAAAAAACTACAAAAATAATCTAGCTTTTGTTTTTTGTAGTTGTAATGTAACTGAAACTTATAAACTTACCAATAAAAATGAACTACAAAAATTAATTTAGCATTTGTTTGTTTTTGTAGCTGTAATGTAGTTAAAATCTAGAAACTTACCAATTAAAATGAACTACAAAAACTAATCAGTTTTTGTTTGTTTCTGTAGATGCCATGTAGTTAAAATCTAGAAATTTACCAATAAAAATGAACTACAAAAACTAATCTAGCTTTTGTTTGTTTTTGTATGTCATATAGTTAAAACCTAGAAACCTACCAATAAAAATTAACTACAAAAAATAATGTAGCTTCTGTTTGTTTTTGTAGCTGTCATGTAGTTAAAACGTAGAAACTTAGCAATAAAAATGAACTACAAAAAATAATCTAGCTTTTGTGTTTTTGTAGCTGTCACGTGGGCAAAATTTAGATATTTACCAATAAAAAAGAACTACAAAAATAATCTAGCATTTGTTTGTTTTTGTAGCTGTCATGTAGTTAAAATCTAGAAACTTACCAATAAAAATGAACTACAAAAAATATTCCAGCCTGTTTCTGTATCTGTCATGTAGTTAAAACTTAGAAACCTACCAATAAAAATGAACTACAAAAATTAATTTACCATTTGTTCATTTTTGTAGATGTTATGTAGTTAAAATCTAAAAACATCCCAATAAAAATGAACTACAAAACTAATCTAGCTTTTGTGTTTGTTTTTGTACGTCATGTAGTTAAAACTTAGAAACCTGCCAATAAAAATGAACTACAAAAATTAATCCAGCCTGTTTTTGTAGCTGTCATGTAGCTAAAACTTAGAAACCTACCAATAAAAATGAACTACAAAAAATAATGTAGCTTTTATTTGTTTTTGTAGCTGTCATGTAGCTAAAACAAACTTACCAATAAAAATTAACTACACAAACTAATCTATCTTCTGTTTGTTTTTGTATCCGTCATGTAGCTAAAACTTAGAAAACCAATAAAAATGAACTATAATGATTCTAGCTTTTGTTTGTTTTCTATAGCTGTCCTGTAGGTAAAACTTTGTAATACAAATTAACTTTAAATTTAATCTGTATTTTTGTTTGTTTGTCATGTAGCCAACACTTTCCAGAAAGCAACTGCTACTGTTTTGTTTCCATTTGACTCAATTCTCAAGCTTAAAATGTACATTAAAATATGAAAAGAAACTGAGGACGTTTGTGACTTCTGTGAGTTCATCAAGACATCCTGAGAATAAACGGTACAATGCCTCATCAAGCCAGCCACCTGCAACTGCTAAACATGGAAAAAACCACACATGCAGCTTTAACCGCACACATGCTAATACACACGAACACAGCAAATGCACCGAACCACAGCTGTGTGCTTCAGATACGGCATATCATTACAGCATCTGTGACCATCTTTACAGTTCATGACAAAGGGCGTATAAAAGTAACTGTACTGTTATACCTCATCTGCTGTTTATATGGCTCATAAGTTCATACTGATCATATTACATATGTTATATCTTCTTTTTCTGGTAGACAAAATTAAGATGGTCCTCTTCATGGGGTCTACAGGCAGGGTTAAAAATTGACACTCACCAGTCAACAAATGAGAGTAAACATTGGCTTGTAAATAAAAATAATCACTTGGCTAGAAACGTTATCACGAAGTACAGCCTTGTATAATGGAAATCAAATTTTAAGAATGATAAGTCCAACTTATGTCAGTTCAAATAAAATAAATGTTACTACATTCAAACCAAAGACAACAGCTAAGTTAAATTTCCTATGGAGGGAAAACCACTTTTATGGTGATTAATAAATATTTACAGTTGGAGAATTCTCCAATGGCAGGTGTGCCAGAAAGGACATTTTAGACCCTGTGAGTCTGCTCAATTGTATCTCTGAATAAGATCTCCAGTCAACAAAGTCACATCCATGGCAGGATGTTGACATTACTTTGGATGCACAAAAACCAGAGTAATCTACATGGCCTGATTTGTTCAAGTAGAGCAGTTTGTTATGGTGAACTGTTCCGGTCGTCACCGTTGATTTGCAAGTACTGTGGTGTCTTCGGTTAGACATCCTGCTGACATGTGGGCTTCTTTTGCCTTAAGCAAGTCTAATTAAAAAGGTCAGCACCAAAAAAAAAAAACAAAACAACATAATTACCCAGCACCCTTCCCCCTGACCAAAGACTAGAACATGCTGATATAGCCTAACATGAAGAATGTGAGCAGGCCTTGGAGCAACAAGATCTCATTAGAAGTTTCAGTCAACTAGAGATAGGTCAGGATAGTCAACTAGTCATCTGACAACCAATGTTGACTACTTCATATTAGGGCTGTTAAAATAAATCAATACATCACAAATTGAGAAATAATCCTGCATTGATTATTTGATAATTCCGAATGCATCGCAATTCGCTCTTGAATCGATTCTAAGTATAGTTTTTAACAGCAGATGGTGGGCTAATATAGTTTTTAACCAATTATTTGCATTCGGATGTATTTGGAAAATCTGAAAAATTCGGAAACCTTACAATCGATCCAGGATGGTCAACCAATCCTTTGACAACTAAAGTTGACTACTTCATATTAGGGCTGGGAAAATAAATTGATGCATTGCAAATCGAGAAATGATTCTGAGATTTTCTGAATGCATCACAATTCTGTCTGGAATCGATTCGAAGTATAATTTTTAACAGCAGATTATGCTCTAATATAGTTTTTAACCGATTATTAGCATTCGGAAATTTTTTTTTACAAAAATTCTGAAAATCTCATAATCAATCCAGGATGGTCAACTAATCCTTTGATAACCAAAACCAAGGTTGACTACTTCATGTTAGGGTTGGGAAAATAAACTGATGCATTGCAAATCAAGAAATGATTCTGCATCAATTCTGAGATTTTCCAAATGCATCACAATTCTGTCTGGAATCGATTCCAAGCTTAGTTTTTAACAGCAAATGGTGCGCTAATTTAGTTTTTAACCGATTATTCGCATTCGGATGTATTTGCAAAACTGGAAAAATTTGGAACATTTCAGAATCGATCCAGGATGGTCAACTAATCCTTTGACAACCAAGGTTGATTACTATATAGTAGGGCTGGGAAAATAAATTGAGGCATTAAAAATCACAAAATGATTCTGAATTGATTCTGAGATTTTCCCGAATGCATCACAATTCTGTCTGGAATCGATTCCAAGCTTAGTTTTTAACAGCAAATGGTGCTCTAATATAGTTTTAACCGATTATTCACATTTGGATGTATTTGGAAAACTGGAAGAATTTAGAAAATCTCAGAATCGATCCAAGATGGTCAGCTAATCCTTTGACAACCAAGGTAGATTATTTCATAAGAGGGGCTGGGAAAATAAATCAAGGCATTAAAAATCACGAAATGATTCTGAATTGATTCTGACATTTTCCCAAATGCATCACAATTCTGTCTGGAATCGATTCCGAGATTAGTTTTTAACAGCAAATGGTGCTCTAATATAGTTTTTAACCTAATTATTTGCATTTGAATGCATTCGGAAAATCTCAGAATCGATCCAGGATTGTCAACTAATCCTTTGACAACCAAGGTTGACTACTTCATGTTAGGGTTGGGAAAATAAACTGATGCATCGCAAATCAAGAAATGGATTCTGCATCAATTCTGAGATTTTCCGAATGCATCACAATTGTCTGGAATCGATTCCAAACTTAGTTTTTAACAGCAAACAGTGCTCTAATATAGTTTTTAACTGATTATTCGGATTCGGATGTATTTGGAAAATTGGAAAAATTCGGAAAATCTCAGAATCGATCCAGGATGGTCAACTAATCCTTTGACAGCCAAGGTAGATTACATCATAAAATAATAAAAATAATAATAAAAAAATAATAATAATAAATATAGCTGCAAGCAGCAATTGCGGGGCCAAGCACAAAAGAGGCAGAATGAGGAGTTAAGCACGGCAAGTAGCAGCAGACTGACTACAACAGTGAGTAACTTAAGCCATTTTAGGATAATATCAGTTGAAATGGCTGAAAAATCATAAATACAACCAATCGTAATAAAATTTAATGGCTTATCACTTTTGACCAACAGGTGGTGCTGTTTTCAAATTGATGTGACGTGTTCTGTGTGAAATGACAATGACACACACAAAGTTTGCCGTCATTATGTCAAAGCTTTGCAGAGATACAGCCTCAGATGTAGTTTGGCATCTTTCCAGCAAATTTGTTGATGCGCTAAACGAAAACGGTTTCGTATATCGACCCGAAATTCATAACTTTTTGCCAGCATAATCTGAAGATGATCTGAGTCAAATTTGGTGAAGATCGGACTAACAGTCTGGGAGGAGTTCGAAAAAGTAGGTTTTGTACATTAATCAAAATGGCGGACAGGAAGTTTGGCCAATTTCGGCATAATGGGTATCAATGTTCTCGACTTGACCCAAGGAATCTATTGGCATCAGTTTCATTCCAATAGGCTAATGTAAACAGAAGTTATTAGCATTTTTGTAAATTTCATTATTAATGTTTAGTGAATGGCGTATTACTTCTGACCCATAGGTGGCACTGTTACCAAATTGATGTGGCTTGGTCAGAGTGTGGTGACAATAGCACATATAAAATTTGGTGTCAATATGTCAAAGCTTTGCAGAGATACAGACTCGGATGCAATTTGGCATCTTTCCAGTAAATTCGTTGATGCGCTAAACGAAAACGGTTTCGTATATTGACACGAAATCCATAACTTTTTGCCACCATAGTCTGAAGATGATCTGAGTCAAATTTGGTGAAAATCGGACTAACGGTCTAGGAGGAGTTCGAAAAAGTAGGTTTTCAACATGAATCAAAATGGCGGACAGGAAGTTCAGCCAAAATTGGCAAAATTGGTATCGGTGTTCTCAGCATGACCGAAGGAATCTATCAAAATCTGTTTCATTTCAATAGGCTAATGTACGCAAAAGTTATTAGCATTTTTTGAAATTTCGTTATAACTTTTGACCACAAGGTGGCGCTGGCCCCAAAATTTTTATGTACATTCAGGGCATGGTGCCGAACATTTTTGTAATTAATGTCGAAACGATACGCTAATCCATTCTCAAGATACAGCATTTTAAAGCTAAATTCAAAATGGCCGACACCCAAAATGGCTGACATGGGAAAATTGGATATGGTTCGACTCGGTATGACACACCGAATCTAAAGAGACCAGTTTTGTGATTTTTAGACAAATCATTCAGACGTTATAAAGAAAAATAGCCATTTTTCGTATCTCCTGACCACTAGGGGGCACTGCACCGAAACACTGCAGGTAGGCTCAGGTCATGCTTGTTATAACACACACCAAGTTTGGTGTCAATATGACAAACTATTACGGAGATATAGCCTCACATTGATTTTTGCTAGCTTTTCGTAGAATTCTTTCGAGTGTTATTCGTGAACGGCTGGACGAATCGACTTGAATTCCATAACTTTTTGCCAGCGTGGTCTGAAGATGATCTGGATCAATTTTTGTGACAATCGGTGCAACGGCCTAGGACGAGTTCGAAAAAGTAGGTTTTACGAACAATTGAGAATTTATAGAAAAAAACTAAACCTTACGATTTTTGAATTTTGGTGTCCATTCAACTCGGCATAAGCCAAGGAATCAGAGGAAAAAAGAATTTTTGTTGTGTGACTTACGGTTCAAACGTTATTAGCATAAATCTTTTGAAAGTTTGGACAAGTGGTGGCGCTAGAGAGTTTGAGTTAGAGACTCCAAACTTGCTATGGTTAATGTTGGGACTGTCCTCTATCAGTGTGCAAAATTATACAACTTTTTCCGGTTCTATGGGCTGGTTCTATGGGCTGCCATAGACTTGCCACCGCACCTCTGGTGCTTGGGAAGACGGAAGAAGAAGAAGAAGAAGAAGAAGAAGAAGAAGCGGAATAATAATAACGCCAACGGATACAATAGGTGCCACCGCACCTCTGGTGCTTGGCCCCTAATAATAATAATAATTGTGAATTGATTCTGAGATTTTCCTGAATGCATCACAATTCTGTCTGGAATCGATTCCGAGCTTAGTTTTTAACAGCAAATGGTGCTCTAATATAGTTTTTTTTAACTAATCCTTTGACAACCAAGGTTGACTACTTCATATTAGGGCTGGGAAAATGAATCGATGCAGAATCATTTCTCGATTTGAGATGCATCGATTCTGAGATTTTCCGAATGCATCGCAATTCTGTCGAATCGATTCTGAACATAGTTTTTAACAGCAGATGAAAACAATTTTCACATTCAGATGCATTCGGAAAATCTGAAAAATTTGGAAAATAGAATAGATCCACGAATCGCAATCCATCAATTTATCTTTCCAGCCCTACTTCATATACATCTTTTTTTAGATCAAATTAGAGACGCAACCTCTCAAAGAGGGTTTAGCATGCTAACTGAATGAAACAAAAACATAAAAACATGATGCAATACTTACATATAATGGGGCTTGCTGTGGATTCAGTTTCATGGCACTGGCCACTGCGGAAAAGAAAGAAAGTGAGAGAGTTACAAACATGACGTTTCTGAAAATGCAGGATGTTCAATTATGCTCACTCTTATTTTGATGTACAAGTACAAACTAGCGTCTGAACATCAGGCCACACGACGCAGATCAGCTGGGGCTTTTAACAGACAAAACTGTGACCCTAATAACTATTAGGAGCACATTAGCTTGCCTATATTCATAATGGTCACCCCCTTCTGGGTTCTTCCATTACAAACCTTCAGTAAAATTTTAACTTCAGCTAATGAATAACAGGAAATCCATTATTTTCATCTGTTTCCAGGACTGAACAATAGAGATAGCCTAAGGTGTTCACTGAGCACGTACATGTGTCTTTAATGCTTAGCAAATTAAAACAATCAGATTTTTGTGGTATGCTGCACAATGTTGTGGATTTGTGAGGATTTGAATGTCACAAAAGGTTTGGATATTTAGCTGAATAACAGATGAGAATATACTGCAATTGCAAGAAAGATCAACGATTAACAGTATAATTTTGAATGGGTTAAAAATGACAAATCAAAAAGGTTTTGCACAGCACAGGATGTCATCATTTTCTCTTGGAAAATCAGAGAGGGTTTTTTTTTTTCTCATTCCATCCATTTTTCCTCCACACAGACTTACTCTAGTAGAAGTAGAGGTTCTGATGCCAACAAATATGTCACTTGGTGGAATCTTGCGGCTGGCCGCAAAGCACATTGCCCACCTGCAAGCTGCAAGAGGGTGTAACGCTTCACCCAGGCATAAGAGGCAAAACCACAACCCTTAACCCACAACACACAGCAAACTCAACCACTATATCACAGACATTCAGACAACACCCAAATCTCAGTTGACACCAAAAAAAAAAAACGGCAAGACTTAAATTTTAATGTGATGGCTAGGAGCAGCCCCTAACACAGAGGGCTGGGAAGCAAGTGACATTGGAGTGTTAACACCACCCATGCCTTCTGTTCACTAAAGATGATAAACCGCCCCCAGCTATTGTTCCGTTATCTGCCCTGGGTGAGGTATTAGCCTTTAGGAGGTCCTTGTGGTTATCTGAGGCCTCACTCCTTATGTGGTCACTCACAAACAACACATACACACACTCCCAACACACGGACATTTGCACGCACACACTACCTAACACGCTCGTGACTAAAGTTCTCTTCCTTCTAACCTTTTAATGTTAAACTGCAATAGATTTCAATGGAGTTTGATGTTAATATGTTGCTAAAAAGTAACAAAGCGGTACGGTTCGCATAAAAATTCCTGTCACACAAAGAAAAATTGCAACATTTTACACATTGCAACATTTTAGTATTGAACGAAATATTTTTACTTTTTGCTTAGCTTATCACAATGCATTATGAGACTACATTCTTTGTGAAGGATACATGCTGTCTAACACGTAAATAAAATGACATTACCTCGTAGAACAGCTTTCATGTTGGGAACGCGGCTATGCTGCTTTAAAATACCTTCTCTGTAACCTCACTAGGTTTTGGAACAGCACACAGAATTTCAGTTCTCTTTAAAAAGCAGAAACCTGGCTTAAACCCACTAACAGAATAAGAGTAGTATTTTTGAGGAAGCTTTAAAGATTACAACATAACAGCATCTTATGCATCTTTAATTGATGAGGCAATCTCAGAATGGATTGCAATAATCTCAGCAAAACTGTATATCCAACATGGCAGACACCGCCACTGAGAATTACCAACAGAGTTCGTACAGAGCGTAAAATGAAATTCCAGGACTTTTCAAGTACTACTTTTTTAATTTTCAAGGACTTCAATCAAAGATCTCACTTATCAAAAAATGTATTATCTCTCAAATTCTAAAAAAGAAATGTATAAATACCAATAAAAATGGCAAAAATTAAGTGAAGCACATGCAAAGTATCACTACTAAAGTATTACAAAATACACTACACTTTTACTATAGTATTTTCTTAATAAATATTGTTTTTATAATTGTACTGCCTTAATGGTTTTCTACTTTAATCACTCCGACATCCTGATCTGAAACAAATGATTCACCATATGCACTCTGAAGTCCCAATCTAAAGCAAAAGATTCACAATTCACGATTCACACTCTGAAGTCCCAATCTGAACAATGATTCGAGAACCATCATTTCAGATCAGGACTCGGAGCACAGATCACAAATCATTTGACTAATATCAGAACTTTGCGTATCACGAATCATTAGGTTTAGATTGGGACATATTGCAAATCATTTGATTTGACTCATTAAATTCATCAAATGATTCACAAACTCATTCAGATCTAAATTAAATGATTTGTAATTTGTGACATGCAAAGTTCCGATTTAAATCAAATGTTACGTGATATGTGTATCGAATGTCCCGATCTAAGTCGATTGATTTGCGAACCCGCTTCGAAGTCCCACGGAAATACGGAATCAGTTTGCGACGCAATGGTGTAATTGATTCAGAGTTTCAAAAAGCTGTTTCATCCATCACTATGTGTTTTTTAAAATCATTACAAGCAATGGGGAAATTCAAAAATAAAGGTCTCTTTTAATTTGATCTGTTTTTGCTAAAGAATCGTTTGAAATGAATGAACAAAGTAAAGAGTTTGAATCAATCAGAGCGGTTCCAGAACAAATTATTCACTTATTTGTTTCGGTTCATCTATTCCTCCTCGAATCTTCAGCCATGTTTACAACATTGTCAGTATTACTACTGACTTAGTCTGCTAGTTTTCTGACATTAACTGAAATAAGGGAAAAAAGTTATAATGTTTTTTAAATTGTGTGAATTTTACGTGAAAATATGTATGTGCTTAATGAAAAAATTAAACACTTATTTCATAGATACATTGTCTTGCAATAATTCAAGCACTTTTCAAGTAAATATTGTTATTTTTAAGGGTTTTCAAGGCCTTAAAATTTCAAAGTCCAATTCAAGTACTTCAGGCACTTTAAACACCTTGTACGAACACTGTAGCAAAAACAGTTTCATCAAACTAAAACTAAACCAAAATTGCTCAGTGTTTTTTAGCTCTAGTTAATATTACTTGTATTGTATTAGCTTAGCAACATGCTAACTTCTGACTTCAGAATTGATTGAAATCCCACATAATGTTCGTGTATTCTCTGCTGTTATGCTTGGATAAGAGCCATTAGCTTAGCAACATGCTAACACCTGGTATCAACTGAGTATTAGTCAACCATCTTCTGCAATTAATGAGAAGAGTATACAAGTGTTACACACAAGTGAGTGTTAACTCCGTGTACACACAATTGACAGTGAGTTGGCTCACTAGGTTTTAAAACAGAACTTAGGTGTTATAAACTGGACAACTGACTAATCTCTTCTATTCTGCTAAAACCATGCCGGGCTACTTTACTTGAACCCCTCTACGGCTTCTGTGCCGGCAGAAATCCCAGAATGCCTTTCCCCTCCCTAGTCTGCAGGAAGAGATCAGACAACCCACCTGCTGCTTTTTCCACTCATGCTGATTCACCAAGTACCCCTGCCCCAAATCCAACACCAACCATTTAGCCAGCTGATCCACTTCCAAATCTCAACTAATCAGCTAGATCTACGGTGGGGAGAGAGGTGATGACCCATCCTAAGCCAGACGGCAATGTGGATGCTGAGAACCTGGCTAAGCGTCAACCAGACAGATCAGAGAACATGGCAGTCATGGAGGAGGCATGCTGTTACAAAGATTGACGTGGTCGGGCATGCATAAAACCTGAACTTAGCTTTGATATGAGGCCTCCTGGATGGACCTACTCAGCCAGCACACTGCAAAGTCAGCAAGCCAGTGGTTACCCTCAACAGATTCATGTCTAGAGGCTAGAGAGAGGGCCGTAGTCTGTGTGCCTTGGCCTGCGTTCTGGCACCGCTGAAACTCAAGCACCACATTTGGGCTTTTTGAGAACCCATAAACCCCCACAAAAGCCCCACTATCCTACACATGCGAGACAGGCGGTAACAGACAGGAAGTAGGAATCTAAAACAAGGACAACATATTGACAGCAAGTCAGGGGTGGGCGGCAGGGTGGGGACAGGGCTGGACATTATGAGAGGGGTCATAGCCTCTTCAGGCGAGTTCTCTTGTTCTTTTAGCTGAATAAAAGGGCTACTGTTAAAGCTCAACAGGATGGGGTACAGGGATAATCAGCTGGTTCTAATTATAACCACTGGTTTCATCCTCTCGAGCTAAGCCCACTCACTATATCTAGCACAATAGATGCACACAAGCTTAAAAACACTACATTTACAAAATAAGTATATAAAAAGATGATCTAAGGTGTTCATTTACCTTACAACACAACTATCAAAATTTACAAAGTAGGGAAAAATCAGCAGGTAGATACCAAAACCAAGCAAAGTTTTAGCCAAATCCAATATCTATTGATCACTACAGTAGAAAACCACAAGAAGAGAGTGGAAGAATGGGATCTGGACATGACACCAGCTCAGTGCATCCAAAGCAAAGCTGAAGTCTTTATCTTGTGGTCTTGAGTCCTCCTAAAACTACATCAATAGGGGCTTTCACACTGGAGAAACTTTTCAATAGTTCCCAGAACTATTGTCAAAAGGACTCACTTTTTGACGTTTTTGCAGCGCAGGAACTAGTAACAGTTTAGTTTTAGGAACTCTGTTTGGGGGAACTAAATTAGCTCCCACTTTAGAGTAATGTCTAAAACAATTCTATAGGAACTATAAATGACGTAAGTGTATGCTAATTGGCTAAGCGCATACGAAACACCGGCTACCTGGAATTTTTAAAAAGCTATGTAAACATATTTACTCCACGAACATGGAAAACAGTGATAACGGCATTTACCTGTTGTCTGCCGTGTTCTTTTCTCAGCCTCAATGAAATATATGTAACACTGCAAGTTGTCATACAAGATTTCGACACTTCGATTTCGCCCCAACTTCTTGTGCTTTCAAATCGCAAATTGTGCTTTTACATTCCATCTCTGTTATCACGAAACCCATGACACACAACAAAAGCAGCTTCGATCACGGTGTCCCCCATTTATTGGTTGTTGACATTTGTAAATGTCACGAATAAAGACGTCACTGTCAGCTGCTTCAGAGTTCCTGATAGGGGCTTTTGCACCACATAGTTCTAAGAACTTAGTTATAGGAACTAGCCAGCAGAGTGGTTCCAAACGAACCAATTTCTCTCTTGGGCCATCTAAAGTCGAACTCTGAAGTGGGCGATATCAACGTCTTTATTTGTGGTATTTTCCAATGTCAACAATCGATGAGTGGAGGACGCAGTGAACGGAGCTGCTTTTGTTGTGTCCTGGGTTTTGTGATAACAGAGATCGAATGTGTAAACACAATTTACACGATTAAAAGAGCATGAAAATCTGATTAAATCTATGACAACTTTCAGTGTTACGTAACATCGAGGTCGAGAAAAGAACATATAGCTGCAGGCAACAGGTAGCTAAATGCCGTTATTATTGCTGTTTTCCATGTTCATTTTTAAAAATTCTGGGTAGCCGGTGTTTGTATGCATTTGGCCAATCAGCGTACACTTACGTCACTGGTAGTTCCTATAGAACTGTTTTAGACCCTACTCTGCTCTGAAGTAGGAGCTAATTTAGTTCCCCCCTAAACAGAGTTCCTAGAACTAGATACATTCCTAGTTCCTGCGGAGCGATAACGCAAAAAAGCAGGTACTTCAATAGTTCTAGGAGCTATGAAAAGGTTCCTCTGATGCGAAAGCTCCTAATGTGGCATTTGTATGGGCTTAGTTCTTGGCTTTGAACAGGGGGCCCAAACCTGTTCCTGGAGGGCCACTGTCCTGCAGTTTAGCTCCAACCCCTATTAAACACCTGAACCAGCTAATCAAGGTCTTCAGTCCTCACTAGAAACTTCCAAGCAAAAAAGTTCAAGCTGGTTGGAGCTCCAAAAATCTGCAGGAGATTGGTCCTCTAGGAGCAGGATTAGACACCCCTGGCTTAGAGTCTCAACAAGACCACAGGAAATTGACATTCAGCCATTGTGCAAAGTTCTTTGGTGTCTCAAAAAAATTCTGCAATAAATAAAGTATTTTCTCTATTTAAATTCATTAAAATGGAAGACTGGTTATTGGACTCACAGCTCTGGGTCTGGATCTTGTGATTTAGATCTGTGTTAAACTGCAAATAATGATCTTGGAGAAACCCTAGGTTATGAAACCCCTTAGAAAATATTACTAAGGGTCTTAACTTGCTGTTTAGAGGGTTTGGTACTCTCAGCCTGGATCTTGATTCCCACTCTGGGTCCAAAGCTTGAGTCAACAATTAGGCAGTGGACCAAACCAGAACCTGTTTGACTGTTAGGAGGAATTATGCTTGTCTTGAAATGTGTATGTCTGAAGGGTAACACTGTTTATCCTTCAAATTATTGGATTTCTTAGTAACTTCAAGATCAAGGGTGCATATGAAACCCAATAACTTGAAGATAAACAATGCAGGGTCCAGACCCAGTGCTGTGAGTCCAAGACCCAGTCCCATTGATCAAGACCTCTCCTACACACAACGGCTCCTAAACATCTTCACAGTACCAGAATGGAGGTACAGACATGGGTGACTCTTCTTGCTCATATATCTCAATACAAAAAACAAACATCTCTAGTTACGCAAGCTATATTTCTGTAAACATCATAATTACATCTTGTATTTTTGGATTAGAGTGCTCCCAAAGGAGAGGAGGAAACACTGCTCTGTTAAAGCTAGCTCAAATACAGTTTAGAGTAGACAAGACTGGTGCACGAATTATGTACATTTGAGTGGGAATGCTGAGGGGGAAGCACGAGGTTCATCGGCTTAGAGACCACAGTCATTCTAGGCTGAAATCATGGTCGGCATTTGTTTTATGAGCAGCGGTGAAAATGTGGTTTTGTCGTTTGTCGACATGGAGGAAACGACAGCATTCCCAAACAAAGGGTCATCGAGTTCAAGCCAAGAGGGGGGCAATGATCTGAGTCACTGCTTTGACTGCAATAGAGCAATGTCATGGTGGGGGGATGAGAACAGGTCCATGTGATTATATGAAAAAAGGCCTGATCAAACAAACCAAAGTCAACAATCACATGTTTGAATAATTTGAATAATGGCAGCCAGGGTTGGGGTCAATTCAGGAATGAACTCAACAATTCCAATTCAAAGAAGGAAATGGAATTGGAATTGGAATTCAACAACAATTACAGGAAACAGAGTTGGAATTGAATTGGAATTACAGGAAGTGGAATTTAATTCAGGGAAATTCCACTGAATTCCATTTATTGCTGTTTCTGAGCATTTATTTGTGATTGCATTTAGAGACATAGATTTGAACTTTATTTATGATGCTTTACAAATACCAAGTAATGTATGAAATAGAGTTGATCAAATGCAAGTAAATAAAAATGAGAACTGTACATTATGAATTAATAATTGAATGACAGTGGTGATAAGTTTCTGGATGTACTATACATTCAATATATGATTACCACATAACATATGTCTCAACTCACAAAAAAATGAGTCATGTTCATTCATGTATTTCATTCACTTTTTATTGCATCGAATTATCATCATTTCCTGAAAATTGTCATCGCTAAGATTGCATCTCTCAGGCCTAAATATCTCAAGTGGAATTTAGTGGAATTTATTTGATTTAAATTCTGTTTCCTGACATTCCAATTCAATTCCAATTCCATTTCCTGTCAGCTGCATGCAATTCCAATTCCAATTCCATTCCAGGAAGTGAATTGGAATTTACCATTCATTCTCAATTCAATTCATGAATGGCCCCAACCCTGATGGCAGCATCACATGAGTGAAGTTCAAAAAGACTACTTATATAAAGCATATGAAATAATTTTCCAAGACAACATGCCTCCTCCTTTTAACAAATGCCCTCACATTGACAAAACATTGAAAAACCACACAGTTAGCGCATTTCTATACAAAGCAAGTGTATAACTCAGTTTGGCTCCCTGAGTCTGTCTCACACCCCAAATTTCATATGAACGAACATAAACTTGAATATCAGAACTTGTTCACCTCTGGTTTGTCCTTGTATGCTCTAAGGGGCATGAGAAATTAAATTTCCTCAGTCAGGGCCCAGTAGGAGCCAAGTTGGCCTCACCCGGCAGCCAGGGCCAGACACCTGTTTGTTTAGTCTGAGTCAACACAGGCCGGCCTCTCAGAATCCTGTGTCTCCTTCACCTCATAGCTATAGGCTTTCAAAAGTCCAACTAAAACACTGTATTCAGCTGCAGAATTCAATCAATATCCCTGAAAATAATAGGTTTACACATTTGTTATGGAATGTCAAGCAGTGTTTAGAATATAAGTCTAGAATGCTTAACTAAATATTATCCAGAGTGGCACAGGAAATCAATACAGCTTAAACACATTCACTTCCTGAATGATTCGGTCACAAAAGACAAGAAGGAAATAGCATATAGACAGACACAACAAAAGGTTCTTCCTGGTTTATCTGTGCTATGATAAGCATAGACGTCTGGAAACAAGTGAGAGGTTTCAATAGGATTACAGGATAAGGCGATTTAGCCAGCGTCTCATTCATCACGTCTAGGTAATATCAACGCCTAAAGTGTGAAACACAGGGCAAATATTGGGTTATTTCCGTTTCCTTCAACTTTATTTTCCCCCTAAAGGAGCCACTGAAACACATGTTGAGAATAGGAACACTACCCTACCATTCCACCTGTACTATATGGCAGGGGTGTCCAATCCTGCTCCCGAAGGGCAACCCTCCTGCAGAGTTTAGCTCAAACACACCTGCCTGGATGTTTCTAGTAATCCTGAACACCTTGATTAGCTGGTTCAGGTGTGTTTAATTAAAGTCAGAGCTAAACTTAGCTGGAAGGTGGCCCTCCAAGAATCCTGCATGTGCATAGTACTGGTTTTGGTTCATTCTCATGCAAAAAAACCCTTGATGACCAAATACATTTGGGTTGTTGACGTGACATGGCATTTTTACTGTCCCACAAGATAAAAATGAATAGAATTAATATTGTCGTTATTTAAAATGCAGTAAATCATTAAACATTTCTTTGCCCTACATGGGCCTGTTGTTATAAAAGCTGCAGTGTTATTTGATTTGATTCAAATGTCAAAATTGTCCTATGGTATGACTTGTCAAGCATGGTTCAATAAATTATATTAAAAGCATAAAAATGTTAATAAATACCTCTGGCATAATTGTACAAGTGGCTATTTTAGTAAATTCCAATTATTTTCTTCATCCATATATTTCTGAAATTGTAGAAACTTTTTGTCTCTGAAAACCATGTCCTCTGGTCTGACGCCATATCCTGATTTTAAATCTGCTAACTTCAGAGAAGACTTTCATTAGTTGAAGATCCACATTCATGATCATGTTACTGAAGCCCCCTGTCAAGCCCATGACATATGCACATGGAAAATTTGTCTCAGAATTGTTCAAATATTTAACTTTTTTGGAACCACTACAAAAGTGTTGCGTTTTGTTGTCCTTTGGTGTGACACCCCTAAATCATATTTTTTTTTAAATGAAAAACTGTATGCTAAACTACATAATCATGGACAATTATGCAATGTGTCTTGCTTTGACACAAAAGGCTAAAACGTCCTGACAGATAATGTCCTCCGGTGTGACACCCGTACTGTCACACCACAGGACAAAGATGTCACACCAGAGGATAAAGTCTCTTTAAGAAGCATTTATGTCCTTTAGTGTGACGTAATGTCCTATGGTGTGACACACATAAAAGAACCACAGATTTGTTTCTCTCATAATATCTCAAAAAAAAACAAAAAAACAATTGAGTATTATAATAGGGAGATATAAGTATCTCTCGTCTTAAAATTGTATAATTTTCAGCAGTTTTAAACAGATGACAGCAAAGTTTGTTTTGTTGTCAAAGTTTATCTTGAAATTGTCCAACAAGTCAATGGGGGAAAAAAAATGTTAAGTATAGTTCCATATTAAATAAATAACACTATATAAAAATAAGTGTCTAACAATGAAGATAAATCTCTCTCTTGCTACTTATATATTATCAAGAGGTTATTTTTCTTAATTTACTTATATATTATTAAGATGTCACACCATAGGACAAATTTATGATACATTTCAGTAAAAATGTAAAAAAATAAAAATAAAAAAAATAAATAATGAAAGAATTGACAAAGTTAGGAATCAGTACATAAATATACTAATTTCTTCTTCAAAAATTGTTCTTTTACAAAATAAGCATTTTTTACTGCCTATGTGTCAACTACCCATTTGGACATTTTGCTTACAGTGCACATCTAAAAAAAAATTCACTATGCAATGCACTTGTAGAAATTTGTCAACCAGTATCGTCTCTATCGCAGATACACCACGGCATCATTAGCACACTTTTTTTAAGCATTGCGGTTTAAAAACAAGTGATTAAGTCGTTAAAACACAATCAGTTGTGAAAGATAACTCATTTCGCTATATGCACGCTATGTCTGAGAGACATTTTCTGAGCGCTGTCAGAGAGGCGTGCGCAAGTAAAGACGGAAGTTATTTTTGCCGCTTTATAGGCCCTCGAACTGTTAAATACACATATTTTTATGTGTCAAAATGCCTGTCTTTGCAAGTACCCTTGTAAACACAGTAATTTAAGTCTTAAGTGAAAGCAAACAGCTGAGAAAAACAAAACAAAACAAAAAAAACATGTAACAGTATACTGGATCAAAGCAGCTCTTAAAGTGACAGCAGACTAAAATTCCTGCTGTCTATCTTTCATGTTAATCAAACAACAAAAAAGAGAAAAATTTGAACTGATCTTATCATAACTAAATCACCTTTGCAACTTTAACAAGAAATATACATTTAATTTGCATTGTTTTTATACATATGGTTACTTTATACAACGTAAGTAGTAGGGCTGTCAAACGATTAATCGTGATTAATCGCATACAAAAAAAGTTTGAGTTTGCCTAATATGCCTAATAGTGTGTGTACTGTATGTAATTATGTATATATAGATACACGCACACAAATTAAATTAAAATATTTTAGTTATATATAATATAAATTATAAAAATATATAACAAATACATATACTTAAATATATACATATATGTGTTTGTGTTTATATATAGATAATTTCACACAGTACACACATATATATTAGGCAAACTCAGACTGTTATTTTGCATGCGATTCATCGCGATTCATCGTTTGACAGCAGCATTTCTTATTTTTTGTAATACTGTATTTTTTTGTCCTATTGCTTGCAATTAGTTTCCTATTCTTATTTAATTCCTAACTGTTTACTTGTCTTCAGTGATATATATAAAACTTACAAAGAAGTGTTCTTTTGAATGAAATTCAATTTCAAATGGCATTTTAAAAAGTACTGGCCTGTATTCAATATAGGATGCTCGGCATCCAGTAAGCCTAGCACTTCATTCCGAACATAGCCAAGGGTTTTAATTTGAATGGCTACAACAGGCACGGAGAGCTAGCAGTTTAAATATGCATGCCAGAGTCATGCTGGAGGAATGCATGAACAATCCGCACAACAGGGCCTTGCGTTAATTTGCGGGAGCCTGCCGAAATGGCAGGGGCGTCACTCTCAAGGCCTGTGGAAGATGCCAGAGTTGTACCGCATTTGTGTTGAAGGGTTGAGGGGGTTGAGAGGGCCCTCTTGCCCCTGTGACATGAACAGGATGTAGCATGTGTTGCTCTCCCTGTGGAACATCCCCTTGGGAAATTTGGATAGGCTTTGTAGTTCAAACAAGTCAAGCTTTTCTCCATTCAGAGAAAGACACAACCCACAGAAAATAAGAAAAAAAGAGCATGAACTAACCATCTGACTTGCGTATTGAAAGAAGCATGGTTTATGTAACCTTTACCTTTTCCAATAAGATCTTCGCTCCAGAGGAATCATGAAAAAAGCACCATAATGTTTTATAATAAAGCGTTCCCATAGTGAGAAGCCTTGTATCTACCATTACAAATACTTGTGGTGGTGAAGCTAAAGTAACTCTAACCCCTATTTAAGAGGATATTTAGTCTTTGCAGAACACACACCGCAACAGAGCACACTCCATGCCAAGAAAGCAACTGCTTAAGGGTTTGATGTCGATGTTTACCAAGCTCATGGTGGTCAGTATTAACAAACAAGCACAAAAATACAGCTTTAAGTAGATGGATTTACATTACTTTGAACCAGACACGACTTCTAAAAATACAGAAATGCCTCGTTGCTATTTCAAGAAAGAAAGGAGAGTTAAAATTGGCACTGTTTTTTTTTTATTTTTAATACATTTTTTTTAAAAAAGTGTGGCTACAAAATTAAAAATTTAAACTACAATTTGTTAAAATTAAACTAAATAGCACTGACAATTTTTTTTTTCTTTTGGTAAATAAAAAAAAATATGCAATTTTATGTAATGGCCCCTTAGATGAATATTATGTAATATATTATATAACATTTTAGAATTCACTTTATAAAATCGCACATCCTGGAATCACAGCAGACAGTTGTCGTACAGCCGAAGTCTCCATGCCAACGAGCAAACAAAACCAGCTCAGGCATATCAGCGAGAGCGAGACAGGCCGCAAGCTAACACCACACTTCTGTGTAACCAGAGAACGAGACGTTCCCAAGAATTAGCGAAACACTGGCCAATCCGAAGGGAAAATATTATGGTTTCCAGCAAAGATTTCAAACGAACACAACTGCTGACAACGATAGATAAGAGCAGAATGAATACAAAATAAAAGCTTTCGAAATGACAACATATTTAGGATTCTGTCAGAGGTTATGCACAGCCTCTCAGGTTTAGTTAAAACAAAAGATCATCGGCTTTGGCTCGTGTGCACGCGTGTGTGGACAGAATCGGGGGAGGAGGATTTTGATGGAGTTTGAAGTTTAACTGCTAGATTGTTTTACGGCCCCCCTGCACGGGTCAATGCAAGAGCGACCGGCCTCCCACTAAACACAAAGCCACACGAAAGAGACGAGATGGAGATCACACAGTCAAAATGGTGAACTGGCAACTGGAGGACTGTGGTTGTGTCAAGACGGTAAACCTTGAGTGATTTGCATTTGTTACTATAAAAAAAGGTTGCTGAGGAACTCAGAAATAGGTAGTCGATATCAAACACTTCTGAAAGTTGACATCCAGTGGTGCAACTTGAAATACTCCATCTATAATGATTTTAAACATTTGTTCACAAATTAATGACATTTAAGTATGAACACACTATAAATGAACAATGGCTTAAGTTATAATAAAAACATTAATAAAACAAACAGTTCTGGATATCAGTTATTGGCTATAAAAATACAGTTAAGGTCAAAAGTTCACATACACCTTAAAATGTTAATTATTTTACCAAAATAAGAAGGATCATACAAAATGCATGTTTTTTTTTTTTTTTTTTTTTATTTAGTACTAACTTGAATAAGGTGTTTCACATAAAAGATGTTTACATATAGTCCACAAGAGAAAATAATAGCTGAATTCATAAAAATGAGCCCATTCAAAAGTTTACATACACCTGATTCTTAATTCTGTGTTGATACCTGAATGTGTGTGTTTTTTGTTTTTTTGTTTTTTTTTGGTTTAGTGATAGTTGTTCATGAGTTCCTTCCTTGTCCTACACACAACTGCCTGCTGTTCTTCAGAAAAATCCTTCAGGTCCCACAAATTCTTTGGATTTTCATTTTTGTTGTGTATTTGAACCCTTTCCAACAATGACTGTATGATTTTGAGATCCATCTTTTCACACTGAGGACAACTGAGCGACTCATACGCAATAAGCAACTCATACTGATGCTCCAGAAGGAAACACCATGCATTAAGAGCCGGAGGTGAAAACTTTTGAACAGAAAGATGTGTACATTTTTCTTATTTTGCCTAAATATCATACTTTATTTTCCATTTAGTACTGTCCTTCAGAAGCTACAGGAGATCCTTACATGTTTCCCAGAAGACAAATTCAGTTCAATTTACCCTGATCTTCAATTCAAAAAGTTTTCACCCCCCAGATCTAAATGCATCGGTTATCCCTCTGGAGCATCAGTGTGCGTTTAAACTTTCTGTAATAGTTGAATATGAGTCCCTTAGTTGTCCTTGCTGTGACAAGATGGATCTCAAAATCATTCAGTCATTGTTGGAAAGGGTTCAGATACACAAAAATGCTGAAAAGCCAAAGAATTTGTGGGACTTGAAGGATTTTTGTAAAAAACAGCAGATTACATTTTGCAGATTCTGCAAGGTGTGTGTAAACTTTTGACCTCAACTGTCCAGTTGTGTGTAAACTGGGAAAAAGGAAGACATCTAGACGCAACAAAGGTCTGCCGGGGACTCCACTGCCATCTAAATGAGGAAAAAAGAACAAAAAAGTCTGTCTGAATGGCTAGATTTTTGCAGTACAAATATTAAAACTTCAAAACCCTGGCAAATACTAGTGAGCAAACAAGTGTATCCTGCAAACTCTTGATATCCAAATAAAAAATACAGAGCAATTAATCAGTTGTTCAAAGAAGCAGCCGCCAAACTTCCTAAGAAAGCACTCGAATGATTGTCTCTCCTGCAGCTTGAAGCAAAATTTGAACTTTTCCATTCCCTGTAGAGGTTTGACTGGGTGACTGTTTAACCATCATCCATCTTTGAACAGTGAAAGCCAAAGCTCAGACTAAGGGCATGCTTCCACCTCTCCAAGGGCAGCTCTCATTAACTTGATATATAGCGGGCCTGACAAACTCTTTCTGTCGGAACACATTCAACCATCTCTGCTAGCAACTGGCTTTCTGACGTCCTCCATTCCAGCACGAGATTTCACTTAGCAGCCACCGACTCTGTGACAAACAGGAAACTTTAAAAATGAGACCGTGCCATCCACGCTGTAACTTTTGTTAACATCAATGACTAGGACAGATTGTAAGAACATAAACAACCACAAAAATTCAGTTGTATCACAGTGAGTTGAAACTGAAAGGTGGGGCCCTTGTATGACAGAGAAAGAGCTTTTGTGCAGCAACTATCAGCTAATTAAAAGCCAACAATGCTTTTTTACCAAGTCCACGAGGTGAACGTTTAGAGATAAGGCTTAGTACACCATTGTTAGTAAACAGGCCTTGTCTGAACGCACAATAAAGCCACACTAGCACCACCCAAAACTTGCAGGGTCAATGAACTTCAATAATACGCAAGCCTCGACATGCAAAAACAGAACTCACTTTTATCATCACACATAATGAACTGCAGATTATACCATAATTTAATTTCATTTATTTGCAGACTGACAAAAACACAGTTGTGCGAGTTTAAAAAGTTCCGCAACTCTTGATGGCACATGCCCAGTGAAAGTCCGTGCTGCATGTTTGTATGCAATCTGGCAACTTTTAGGGACAGAGCTGCAAACAATTATATCGAACTACCGCAGCATTCTTGTCTGGTGTTCGTGGCTTTTAAAGAGAGCATTCCACTGCTTCCTGCTAGTTTCTCACTGCTGTCTACATTAAGACGAGAACGTTCCCTAGATAGAAGGGTGCACTGTCAAGATCCTGAGGGAAGGCAAATGTGACATCTGTTGAAATAGCATGAAGAGATCTTAAAGGGACAGTTCACCCAAAAATGAAGATTCTGTCATTAATTACTCACCCTCTTGTTGTTCCAAACCTGTAAGACCTTTGTTCATCTTCGGGAACACAAATTAAGATATATTTGATGAACTCTAAGAGCTTTCGGACCCTGCATAGACAGTAAAGCAACTACCACGTACAAGATTCAAAAAGGTAGTAAGGGCATTGTTAAAATAGTCCATGTGACATCAGTGGTTCAACAAAGGTTTTATGGGTTTGGAATGACATGAGGGTGAGTATTTAATAACAGAATTTTTTTTTTTTCGGTGAACTATACCTTTAGTGTTAAAGTCGCATATTGAGAATTTAAGGGTTTTAAAAACATGGGAAACACGAGATTCCTTATTTATTAGCAGGAGACATTGATATGCCATCTTTTTTTTAACTTTAGCGCTCAACCAGACAAAGTCGGTTCAAGGCCGCAAAGAGCTTCATTTGACAAACCTCTGACAGGACGATTCCACAAGGGGGATGTGACCCACAGAAGATCCCGGACAGGCTGTTAAAATGCAAAACTAAGCCGTGCTTTCCGCTTCCATGCCATACCCAAAGGAAGACAAAGTCCAGAGGTCTGCTTTATCAATCTAACCTGACTGAAGCACCGATTCAGTGATTTAATCATTGGTTTCCCTTAGTGCTTAACATGCACTTCCTGGATTCACACATCCAGGACTAGCTACAGGGTCCTGCATAACCAAATATTTCTCATCTTTTAGTACCCATTAGTTTGAACGTCCAAAAAAAGTTTCAGTTTCTTTGCAGGTTCACTTTGTAAACACTGGGTTGGTACTTCTGCAGCAATGTAGGACGATTTTAAAGTTGGAGGTTTTTGACATACCCTAACTGTATTGACCCGGATTACACAGTGTGCATGGCAAAGCTAGACAAGATGAACATTTGAGGTTAATAAGTACATAAATATTTATTTTTTTTTTAGAAAATAAAAAACCCTTTTTTAAAACCCTTTTGAATCTGGATTTAAACTGCATTTTGGACGTTCAACTCAGGGGCACCATTAAAATCCACTAAATGGAGAAAATTCCTCAAATTTCCTCAAAAAACAATTTCTTTACGACTGAAGAAAGAAAGGCACAAACATCTTGGATAACAACGGGGTGAGTACATTATCTGTAAATTTTTGTTCTGAAAGCGAACTACTCCTTTAAAGCATCCGAATTCTGAAGCAAGATGTGTCATAACTTTTGTGACATCAGAGTAATATTGACATTGCAATATCAAGCTAAGCTAAGCAAAGTCCACCATACGTCAATATTTGTCCTCTGATTATTATTTTCAAACATAAGCTGTATTATGTAATGTACAAGTGTGCTATTTTACATATAAGTACATTTCAGTGAATCCTGTTTTCACACACCTTCATAAAATGACCAGGGCTGCGCTTCGCAGAAGGATTGTAAAATGGTTTCTACAATCTTATTTAGGCTTACAATATTTGAAATGCAACCCAGATGTGTAAAAAGTATTTGAGGTGATGTCAAAACCAAGAATTTTGGATTGTAGACTCTATGAAAGTGCCCTAATTCCCTCCCCCTAAATTGTTGCGAATCAGAATAAGGGTTTTATAAAAGTTTAAGTGTTTTCACAATAGAGTATTACCCCTTTTATAACGTGAATACAGCCCAGAGTCCTAAATTCTAATATGTGGACATCTAGAGATGAAAAACTAAAGTTTCATAAATTTACAGCATGGCAGACTGATCAAAGGACATTTGAATGAATATTTTGGCTTCCCTAAAGGAAGTGGCCTGTTGCATTGTGAGTCAAGGGGACCATAAAACAAGCCTTATTAAAGGCAATTTTCAACACATATTCGGCATGATAAAGAAGATAAAATCTTCCCAGATCCAAACCCACACCCAAAGACTAAATATAGTCATATTACGGTAAGAATTCTCCAAGCGCTTGCTGCTGAGTACATTCCAGTCAGCTGAGGACAATGTTGAAAATCTTGGGGAGATTAAGCCAGAGGATGAAAAAATGATAAAAATGTTCAATCTTTTCTTCATTAAAATACTTCAGACTCAAACATTGACATTTTGACAGATGACAATGAACAAAGAAAAACAGCAACAAATGGCCACTCACTCAACGCATGCTTTAAAGACAAAAAAAGCCAATAAAAAAACCTATAAAGACTGACATTTTTGTTTACAATCTCATTCCTTATCCGGAATCTGAACTTTGATGTCAGATGCTACATGAATAACCAGCTAAAAGGCCTTCTGTTCCTTTTAAAACAAGTTCAACATCTACAACATTGAATCTTACTTGATAATGAAAAAAGAAAAACCTAAGGCGTGGATTTGCGTATCACTGTTGCGATAACCATCAACGTTCCCAGTAGGCACTGCCTTTCAAATTCGCAATCTATCCAGTCACCATAACCGTCTGTATAAATGAGCCAGAAAGTAGCAGCAACAGCCTGCAAAGTGCTCGAGTCCTCACAGGAAACCGGCCAGACGCACATCACCATTAAAACTGCAGATGTGTGCTCTTACAAAGAGGTGTATGTTTGCATGAAGACCACTAGGCCCAGCCCGCACAAGAGGTTACCGACGGTCATATCCAGCTGCACAGCTGATGACCCAGTTTCAATGTAGACACCTAAGGCCTATTGTTCCAGTCCATATAGCTGGCTGTCAACAGCTAACAGAGGGAATGAAGCACAGCTGAGATGTTGCTACAGCAATGGCTTGATCTATGAAAAACCCTACATTGTGCGCCATTTCAGAGAGATCTGGCAGAAATTACTCTTCATAACTTTATTCAAAAGGGGACATCGGATGCAAAATTCACTTTTACATCCCTGATTATCCTAAACAGTCTCAATTATGCAGCCATTTTGATTGACTTCATACTGCTCAGGCCCCACCTACGATCGCTGACGGATTGTCCCGTATTAGTATATTTCCGCCCTTAGCCAGTTGTACACTGTCCATCATCCTCTCCGCATTAGAGCAGATGTCTCATAAGCAATGCAGGCGTTTTGTAGTTGGATGTAAGAGTGAACTTACACAGTGGATTAGTTTCGTTTTTGATGTTAACGCATCACCGAATACACAAAAAAAAAAAAAAAAAAAAAAAGGAAGGAAGACCAGCTCAGTAGCTCATTATCATTAAAAGAGACTTGCACCAATACGGGTTGCTGTAGACAGAGCTGTTTCTGACAAGGTAAAAAGGCTGTTGTTTTACACGAACATTGAGGAATTTAATACCAAAGTATTTTGCAGACATTTCATGGAGACCCTAAAGTAGGGGTCCCCAACCCTGTTCCTGGAGAACTAACCTGTCCTGCAGATTTCAGCTCCAACCCCAATCAAACATACCTGAACTAGCTCATCAAGGTGTTCAGGGCTACTTCATAATTTCAGACAGGAGTGCAGATGTCTTCAAGACGACAGCTCTCCAGGAATAGGGTTGGAGATCCCTGGCCTAAAGACTCATACCAACTTGTGTAAAACAGGCATCCAATGTCCCCTTTAAACTGCATTTGCAACCAGTTTTAATTCCATATTGTGACACATTTCTGGGTCAATCAAATTGCTTAAGATACAGCACTTCATGCACTTCAACTGCTTGATTACTAAAGGATTAGATCACTTCCAGAATAAATATTTATTCAACCCCATGTAAACAAAGATGTTCATGTCTTTCTTTCTTCAGTTGAAAAGAAATTAAGGTTTTTGAGGAAAACATTCCACTTTTCTCTATACAGTGGACTTCAATGGGAACCAGTGGGTTGAAGGTCCAAACCGTGGTTTCAATGCAGCTTCAACTGGCTCCCTGCCCAAGGAATAAGCGACTTATATAGTGAAACGATCGGTCATTTTCCAAAAGAAATAAAAATGTATATACTTTTTAACCACAAATGCTCATCTTGCACTAGCTCTGCAATGCACGTCTGTGACTTCACGGTAGAGGTCTTCATGGAGGACCCGGGACCCGACCTGGTACCCGTACGGGTTTGGGTCTATATTTGAAATGGTCAGCCGGGTCCGGGTCGGGTCCCAATCTATTACCTCGGGTCCCGGATCTGTATAACATTTGTGTGTAATACCCAAATCGGAGAACACCGCACCCACCAGTGATCAGTGTCGGTCAGCACTTTGCATGTGTTTTGTAACTTGCAACTTGTAAAATTAGGATGAGAAAAGTGTGAGCTGGAAATAAGGTGGGAAAAAACATGCATGCGTGAGAGCATGTCAGGGGAGGCGTGCAGAGTGGTAACATGATAATTAATTGTTGATTACTAATGTGAATCAGTACATTATAACGAAAACAATACCTTAAGTAAATGAAGAGTATACCCACTTTTCCAGACACCACTGCGCACGCAGTAGAGTGTAACGCACTTTTTGTTCTGTGCGTTTTTAAAAAAAATAATAAAAATGCTCCGAGCTGGAATAATGAATAGATTAAGAAAGTTCTTTCCCTCGGCAATAGAGAGGAACAGCCTAACATGGACGGAAATGTTAGTGTCAAGAAGGATTGATCGCAGTCAAGACTACTAACAAGTTTTTATTCGCAATTTGTTTATTGACTTGTGAATAGCAGCTTGCTGTGCAATATGAGCAGACCGGGTGCAGTTGGGTCTGTGTCTTCCCAGCCGGGTTCAAGTCCAATTTACAAATAATGGTCGGGTCCGCGTAGTAAATTTAAGTCATTTCTCAGGTCTGCACGGGTTCGGGTCCCACTTTCAAATTAAATACAGGTCCGGGTCGGTTCCGTGCAACAAATTTATGGGTCTCTTCGGGTTCGGGTACGATTTTTTGTTTCAAAATCATCCGACGTCGTTGTTTTACCTAAAGAGTGTTTGACTTTCTTTGCACGTTCGCTTTGTAAACACAGACCTTGACATGACCTTTCCATTGTGACAATATAATGCGTGAAGTCGAGCTAGTGCAAGGCAAGCATTTGTGGTTAAAAAGTATATAAATTTAAATTTTTTTTCTAGAAAATAGCCGATCGTTTCACTATATAAGATTCTTATTCCTTTGCTGGGAACGTGTAGAGCCCTTTGAAGCTGCACTGAAACTGCAATTTGGACCTTCAACCCATTAGCTCCCGCTAAAGTCCATTACATGGAGAAAAATCCTGGAATGTTTTCCTCAAAAACCTTAATTTCTTTTCATCTGAAGAAAGAAAGATTGCTTGTATCATTGCATAATGCAAAATAAATTATCAGCTAGTTCTAATCTGCTAAATGCCACTATAAAGCATTAAGATATTACGATATTATAAACGTTACTATCATGATGTTCTGTAAACCTGCTTTGGATCAATGTATATTATGAAAAGGGCTCTACAAACAAATTTGACTTTTTATAATGCCTAAATAGTTTGTTGACTATTAGTTAACACTGTTAAATACATTTCAAAGTTAGAGCAAGTTATAAGGGACAAAGACTTTTTCTTTGGAATAATGTGCACTGAGAAATCATGCAAAACAAGTCTAGGAACATGTATTACAAAAGTAAATAAGATATTTTGAGTTCAAGTTGACTTTAACAATGATATTAGTGTTTGTGTGTGTGTGTGTCTGGTGCTAGCAAGTAACCCAATTCCGCACAACTAAACGTGCACTGAGGACCTCAGGGTAGATAAAAGATAAAAGATATGACGTCACACAGAAAGGGGAGAGTCAGGTCACTTGGCAGGTGTACGACAACAAAGAGAAGAGCCTCGCTAATAGTCTTGAAAGCACGTACACACATGCAGTCTAAGAGGAAACTTTGTGTTTCCTGCACGTGTCAGGCACCCTCAGATATACACTAATGAGCCACTTTCAATCTTTAGTTACAGCTGACAGACCAACTAGTTCTTTTTTGCTGAGAAATTACATAATGCCTGTACTGTAGCACAACAAGAAGTCTGTTGTTCAGATTCTCTCAGGCACAGAGAACTGTGGCAAGGTCTTTACTGGAAAAGTCATGTCACAGGTGTCTTTCTAAAGCTAATTTTAAGCTAAAATTACATGTGTGGAGTCTCAAAACCAAATCGTATTGTTTTGTTGCACAGCAAAGTTTGGAGGCCAACAGGAGGTAAAACATTCATGTGGTTTTCCACAGCATTGCATGAGAATCTGGAAAAAAAAAACACTTTGTAAAACGTGAGTGTTTCAACCACTAAAACGTACTTCTGCTGACTGCTAAAACCAATCGATCAAACGTCATCTAGATGACGATGTGCTTCATTGTTCAAAACTAAAACAGCATGCTGTACACGCGATTCAGCAGTAACAAGCAGCTCTTCCTCTAGCAAACAAAATATCTGGCATTTCTGGGCAAGCGACGGATGTTCATGAGAACAGTCTTGTTGTTTGAAAGCTACTCCAAACCAGTTGAGTCTAAAAGGCTGGACTTTCCTCAAGTATGTGCTGAATCAGAGAACACGGCCACAGTTTCTGTCTGCCTGGCCGCTTTTATTAAAAAGCAGGAGGCCCAGGAGACTCATGTGATATCCGTCGCTGACGGAGACACTCAATAGAACTGGAAAAGCACTTCTAGAGTCTGCAAGTGCTCAAAAAACGGAGAATTAACTGAAAGATTAGCAGGCTGACTACATTGGGCTTATATTCGATTTCTATTGATTCCACATCAGCACAATTGTTCGCAAGTCTGGAAAACATTGAAACCTACAGCCTCCATTGGGAGAATTAGGCTTCTTGGGATGTGTGTGTAACCATGGAGCTCCTAAAAGGTGGTGAATGGGACTCTCTTGACCCGTTTCTCCAAACAGAATTCGGAGAAACCGTTCTGTGTCGCAGAGCACAGATCATTCCATTTATTTGCCTTGACATGGCTTTTTGCCTTGCTTTTGAGAAGTGTTTTAAGAAGCTGAAAGACTGGATGTATATTTAGATACTTAAATGCAATTCTTTTACACTAGTCTAATGCTAAAACACAGTTTTGCAGCTATAGGGGAGAGTGGGGTAAGTTGAGCCGGTGGCAACTGAACACTTTTACTGCCATGTGACCATGTATTTTGGAATCACACATAATTTCTGCCAGACTGTGAAGAGGAGAAACACATGGGAGAAATGGAAGGCACCCATTTACTCTAAAAACTGTTTTTGACTTGTCAAAGTAAAATTTTAGAATAACAGATGTAATGGCCGTTACATCCAAACAAATTTATCCTAAAATTAAATTTAGTCTAAAATATTCATGATGCATATAGGTGATATATCAACATATAAAACCATGCAAACCATTTAGCTAAATAATACCCTGGATTGATAAGCTAGCTATTTTTTTTTCCAAAATGCCAAAAGTGAGCCAAATTATGTGGGGTAAGTTGCCAGCATTTGAACTTACCCCCACCATAAGGCACTTCAGTTAAATCTCTGAAGTTTAAACTGGTATTTTAATGCGATATAACACAACTGGTTTAGTTTAGCATAGCATATATATAGATATTATTTTTAATTATAATTATAGCAGAAGATGCTTTTCATCACATTATATTTAAATATATTTTTCCACCTGTAGTCCGGCCTGTTTGACATTGCAGAAAAGGTACCATGCCAAGAATCTTTTGACTAAAATTTTTATTAGTTTCAGTGACATCTATTCCTTCATTCTAATTCAGACTTTTTTTAATTTTACTCAACAAACTCTCTGTTCAGTCTGTTTTGAGAAGTTTAAAACTTCAACACATTGTTTCGGAAATGCAAACAATTAAGGATTAAAATTTAAACTTAATTTTTCAGGTTTTATTTTGTTTAAGCTAGCTTTAAGAAAAGAAATATGACTGTTTGTAAAATTAAATTTGATTTAAGTTTTTAAAAGGTAAAACTATCAAGGTAATTTATCTTTAAAATCACATGGGTTTGAATCAGATTCAATTAGATGGTCAGTTTTCACCCAGATGGCACATCTTACCCCCTGACTCGGGTCAACTTACCCCTAACCTGGGGCAAACTGAGCCACAGGAATACTTTTTTTATAAGAAGCCATATTTTTAGAACCCTTTGTCATAGAAACATTCTAATCATTTAAAACAATAGAAAACATCCTGAAATCTAAATTACTTTAATTGTACTTCTGCCTTATTTTCTCTTATCTTAAGGACCACATAAGTAAAAAAATGGCTCATCTTACCCCACTCTCCCCTACTGTTAAAAACAGTGTATTTTAATGACTTACTGCCTACTGTTAAAAACGTAATGTATTTTAATGATTTACTGCCTGACACAATGCACTGCTATTGTACGTGACCTATAAAAACCACAATTAAACCAAGGGAGGAGTTGAAACTATTTACTATCATTATGCTACAGATTCTGTGGATAGATCTTAACTTGAAATTGAATCTGTAATATTCCTTCAAATGCAATCATTAGAAGGTACCAGCGTTTAAAAGTTTGAGGTCAGTAAGATATTTTAGTAATTAATATTTTTATTAAAGCAAGAATGCATTAATTTGATCAAAAGTGCAAACGTTTCCACAAACAAATAATTAGCAGCACAACTGTTTTTAACATTGATATTAATAAGGAATGTTTCTTGTGCACCAAATCAGCATATAATGATTCCTGAATGATCATGCGACACTGAAGACTGGAGTAATGATGCAAAAAATTCAATTTTGCCATCATGACAATAAATTTTCAAATAGAAGAGAGTCATTTTAAATTCTAATAAAATTTCACCATATTAATGTTTTACTGTTTACTGTGCAATCAAATAAAGGCAGCTTTGGTGAGCATAAGAGTTTTCAAACACACACACACACACACACACAAATTAAACTTAACTTTTAAATGGTAAAGTACATAGCATAAGCAGCTGCAACAACATACAATACAAGTGCGGATATTGTATGTCATTCCATAGGCCACGGCTGACTGGAGGGCAAAGTACAGTAAGAGTTGCTAGAGGCTCTTAAATATTCAGTTCTGATATGCAGAGTAAAACTTCAAAATTGTCAGCTTCAGCTTATATCCTGCCATGCACATACCAGACTTAAAAAAAAAAGAGCCAAGTTGGAACCATGATGTAAAACTATGCTAATCATGCCTTTTTTGGTCAACGATGGCCACCAACATAGATTAGATTATGAGTGATACCGCGGTGCAATCTTTCCTAAATGATCAATCCCCCAAGAATTCTAATCAGTCAACGCAGCACTGATCTCGACAGAAAACATCTACCAGAAAGAAGCTAAAACTGCATTCTCTGTAATGGGATACAGATGAACCCTCTTGGATTTCTTCTGGCAGTGGTTTCGTCTCCATAATCGCTAGCGGACATTTTCACTGTTTGACAACTGCATTTCGAGAATGGCACAAGCCTGAAATTTGGAACAACAATAAAAACTTTTCACTGCCATTAATATATTTTTTCTTTCTGTTTTCCAGTTTTCATGTGTGGTTCATTAATGTGGCAAATACCTTGAGAGTACTGAGGAAATTAAAAAATCTGCAAGGTTATTAGATTTTAGATCTGGCCAGTGAAAGCAAGATTTCCACAAGCAATTCCAAAAGGAGCAAATGTGCAACATACAGAAATTTTAAACCAGTTCTCAACTGATGAGTCACGGACAATGCTAAATGCAATAAAATAAAACGCAACTAGCATGCACAGTTAAGACAGCAAATAAACAGACTTATATTTTATGCTAGTATACTCAAATGTTAAGGATTTTTTTGTGCAATAATCTATGTACGTTATGTCCGATGTAAGTCCTGAAGTAGAACCAGATGAGAACCACTGCTTTAAATGAATCGAGGAAGGCCAGACAACCAAACACAAAACACACCCTGGGAATTCCAAAGTTTTTTAGACACAAGAACAACAATCTAAGACTGTGGAGTCTGGGGAACAGGCACAAAAAAGCATATTTCTAATCTTATGTTTACTAACAGTCTACTCTGTCGTTGTCTTTGATTCTGTCATTTTCACAGGCTATGGTTTCCTTCTCAGATGCATTAATTACTAATGACATAGATAGATAGTCAAGTCCCATAATCTGGTGAGATAGATTACATACAGATGACTGTGCATGCAAATATCTTCACAATTATATTGCATTCTGTGATATTAATATAAACATGCCACTGAGGTGAGTTCAGCTCAACATCAAACACCTGTCACCCAATAGTTTATAATTCAAACAGTTTTGTTTAACTGGTTTATTTAGTCTAATTATAAACCCATCTTTGTTTCAACATCAGAACTGAGACAAAATAGAGCAACTGACCAAAGTAAAAAAGAAGATAAAACAAAAACACTAAAAAGTAAATATAAAAACAACATACTGACTTTTAATACAAAGAGTATTATTCAAAATTTGCTTTTAAATAAAAAAAAAAAAAGTTAATAAAGTCAATATACCGACAAGCCAAAACATTATTATTATTATTATTTCTCTTAATCATAAAAAAGTGTTTATGGTAAATAACACACGCGGGATCCAGTTAAAGACCAGCTCCCATATTCCGCACATTTATGTGTGGTTTTACCAGCAGGGGTTAACATCCAGTTGCGGCTAATAAGTTATTACGACTCAAATAAAACTTTTAAAACATAATCTGCACCCAAAACAGAAATTCTCCACACCATATGAATCGGTAACATCACATTACAATGATTTCACAGCAAATCTTACAGGAAATTCAAGGCTCTCTTACCTCGAACGCTGCAGTGCTCAAAGCGTGCTTCCCTCGTTTACTCTCATTCCCTTTAAACGCTCACAAAACACCATCCAACATTGTCTCCTTGGGACTGTTTGGCTGGTTACTGCAAGCACACCGAGCTGTCCTTCTATTCCACTAGTTGTACAATGAACGTCGCGAGACAAACTACTTTGTTGCAATGTTGCGCTATTGCGGAGAAAAAAGTGTTCTAAATTGTATTAAAACAAACCGCTTGTTACAATGTCGCAACTTTTATTCAGCGCTGCGGGGTTTGACGAATGTAAAAACGGTCTCAGAATGCAGAGACACAAATCACTTGTTACACTATAGCAACTTCTATTCTTCTAGTCCGCATGTCTGACAGGGCGGGACCAGCAGTTAGTGGGAGCAGTGAGGTGTCTCTCTTACAAACCCTGAGCCTGTGTCGCATGCTTGACTGTTTACTCATTCAGCGAGCTTGAATAGAATATTTGTTCGACTCATTTCTCGCTCTTGAAGGTGACGTTATCGTGCATGAATACTGATATAGTGGTGTGTTTAAATTAGGCGACTATAGTTAAAAGTGTATTTTTGGCTGTAGTGTAGGGCTAGTGCCGTTTAAATGTTTTCATTTGTTTGATTAATGGATATTTATAAGCGACGACTGTCTGAGAAGCCATGCTGCCAGTAAGATCTTTGTCTTATGTTTCATATTGAAACATATCCAATGGCCAATAAAAAGTTATAAAATGAATACGACTGACCTCTTGTGGACAGTCAAAATATTACAACTGGGATTATTTCTAAATCTATCTATCTATCTATCTATCTATCTATCTATCTATCTATCTATCTATCTATCTATCTATCTATCTATGTCTGTCTGTCTGTCTATCTATCTATCCGTCCATCCCTCTATCTATCTATCTATCTATCTATCTATCTATCTATCTGTCTATCTGTCTATCTGTCTGTCTATCCATTCATCTGTCTGTCTGTCTATCTATCTATCTGTCTGTCTGTCTGTCTATCTATCTATCTAATGTCCATTTGTCTGTCTGTCTATCTATCTATCTATCTATTCATCTGTCTGTCTATCTATCTATCTATCTATCTATCTATCTATCTATCTATCTATCTATCTATCTATCTATCTATCTATCTAATGTCCATTCGTCTATCTATCTATCTATCTATCTATCTATCTATCTATCTATCTATCTATCTATATGTCTGCCTGTCTGTCTATCTAACCATGTCTATGTCTATCATATGTCTGTCTGTCCCTCTATCTATCTATCTATCTATCTATCTATCTATCTATCTATCTATCTATCTATCTATCTATCTATCTATCTATCTATCTATCTATCTATTCTATCTATCTATCTATCTATCTATCTATCTATCTAATGTCCATTCGTCTGTCTGTCTATCTATCTATCTATCTGTCTGTCTGTCTGTCTATCTATCTATCTATCTATCTATCTAATGTCCATTCGTCTGTCTATCTATCTATCTATCTGTCTATCTAATTTTGGTTACATAGATCACTAATTCCCCTCTCTATCTTCACACTTATTTTCTTTCAGTGCTGCAGGCAGCCAAGACGAAAGATGGAGAAAAGGCCCAAGAGTCTCCTCTAGTTTCACTGCTACCACGTGTCTGTTGTCTATCAATGGCTGTAGCTCTTTCTTTTGGTTTTGAATGAATCAAGACTCCTTCTTTCTTTCTCTGACTCTCTTTATCTTTCTCTCTCTCTGGGGTTTGTCTTGGGTTAGATAAATAAGAGCGCACGAGGAACACTGGCTCCGATTCCTGTCATGCTGGGCTGCTCCAGAACACACTGATCTCGGCAACTCGCTGCCCAGCACAGACTCACAATATGACATGTCTGTGAACTTCTGGTGTTGCCAAGATGGTAAAAAATATGTTTTGTTGTTGTTGTTTTCATCATTCGTAGAATTTGTTTTACTGTACAATAGCTTAAATAATGGTTAAGTCTGGACGCAACTGAAAAAAAAAAAAAACATTTCAGTATTAATATTAACTTTGTTTTGTACATTGTAATAGACTATTACTTTCTTAGCGGAAAAAGTTAAGATAACATACAAGTGAAACTAGTTCGTGCTCACTTATGAATTAATTTGGTGAGTAGCCATGTAAAATGAATGTGTGAATTTTACATTTTCATCCATTAAAACTCTTAATATTTTCAATCTTGTTTTTATGTACAGTATTTCACAATTACACTTTTAAAAATAAAGGTGCTTCACGATGCCATAGAAGAACCTTTTCTTGTTTAAATGGTTCCATAAAGAACCTTTAACATCTGAAGAACCTTTCTGTTTCACAAAAAGTTCTCTGTGGCAAAAGAAGGTTCTTCAGATTATAAACAAGTCAGAAAGAGATGGTTCTTTAAAGAACCTTTGAATGAATGGTTCCTTGTGGAACCAAAAAAGGCTCTTCTATGACATTGCTTCCTTTTAAAGCACCCTCATTTTTTTAAGTGTGTATGCTGATGTAATGTTAAAAAGGATGAGAAAACTTATAAATTATTCATTGTTGTTTTCAGTTATTCTAGTTTCTTGGCTTTGAACACATTTTCAGATATCTAACGTGCATTCATTATTTTAATTTGGGAGATCGGTCCGTAATGTGTAAGATTGTTAAAAAAATACATAAATAAAAATAAAAATACTCTCCCTGCAATATTTTAACTGACCTGCAGAGGACGCGGTTGATCTCCGAATATAATAGACGTTTTAATATCCTGTACAAGCCTATGCATCTCTTTCACAACAATCCGTTATTATGTTAGATTATTTATTTATTTACAATATACTCTTGTAATAAAATATCTTTAATAATAAGTATTTAATTAAATAACTTAAATAACGTTTTACCATTTTATAGCTATCAGAAATACAGCTATATTGTTTTTCGTTCTCTAAAGACACTTTCTTATTCAAATATGTATTCATTTATTTCTCATGCATATTTTAAGCCAGAAAAGTGTGCAAACAGACTGTTGCTACAAAGAGCATCATAATCACCATCTCTTGTTGCCTGCTCTCATTTCGTACGTCAAATACCAGGCAAAGCTTGTTACTGTCACATCAATATTGTTGAATTATTTAGCTGTTAGCAGCAGCCTACGCCTTCTCCATTCAGAAAAGATTTTACTCAGCCGAGTGTGATTTACCCTTTAAATGATCATTTAAAACATCTGCCTCCAGAGCCTCTGCAGCGGCGATGACAGACGATCAATCCAGTCCCCAGACTGGTGGAATCGTTACATATTCATTTGTTTGTTTATAAAATGTTAATATGTGCAGGCAGGCTATGTTATTTAGTGTGTGTTCACACCATGAATAAAGTAAAAGTAAGCGGTTTGAGTTATTAACGCTGTAAAGGAGGGTCCTTGGATCTGGCTCCGTAATGTGTGTGCATGTGGCTGTGTGTGTGTATCATTGCAGGGGCTGACAAGATGTATGTGCACTGCTGTAAGCATGGGGAAAGGCCTCTGTCTGATTAGCATTCAGTCCTTGCACAGACTGCATCAAGGAACTCCACGGTCAGCCCCTCCTCATCTCTCTTACACTTTCTCACTCTCTCCCCCCTCTTCCTGCATCATTCTGTTGGACCAGAACCCCTCAATATAAAACAAAAGGAACACCTTGTGTGATAAAGATTTCGGCAACAGGTAATTTTTCTTTAGAGTTTTCTTTTTTGGATTTTCTAAGCTGCCAGAGCAAGTTATTTGTGCAAAGAAAGAAAAACAAAAGGATTTGCATGAAGGAATTTTAGATGTACGTATGTTCTGAGTGTCATCCGAAGAATATTTAAATAATATTAGTTAAAGAATATTTTCTTTGGCATCCTTGTTAGTGTGCTTTTTTTCCCAAGAACTTGGGGTGGACACACCTGTGGCATGACTTGAGGGATAGATTGTTGCACAAGGGTTAATTTTTAATGCATTTGATTATATACAAACTGTGTGTTTGTTTTATAAAGATTATTTTTGTGCATTTTTTTTTATTTTATTTTATGCTTACCAAATCTGCATTTATTTGATCAAAAATAATTGTTCTTTATTTTTGTATATCATCCTATACAGAAGTTATTTTAATATGCTGATTTGCTGCTCAAGAAACATTTATTACTATTATCAATGTTGGAAACAGTTGTGCCGGTTAATATTTTTGTGGAAACTGTGGAAACAAAAATCTTTTGTAACATTTTAAATGACTTTACTGTTACTTTTGCTATTTAATTTGACCTTTCTGAATAAAAGTTTTTTTTTTTTTTTCCAAAAATTTTGAATAGTATATGTATATTACAATGGCATTTCAGTGCTATATATATATATATATATATATAAAAAATTGGCATATATAAAAAATATTTTGAGAATAAAGTCAAAATTACAAAAATAAAGTCAAAATATTTTTAGAATAAAGTCAAAATTATGAGAATTAGGTCGGAATATTTCGGGAATAAAGTCGAAATATTTTTAGAATAAAGTTGAAATTACAAGTACAACGTTAAAATATTTTTAGAATAAAGTCAAAATTATGAGAATAAAGTCAAAATATTTCAAGAGTTAAGTCAAAATATTTTAAGAATAAAGGAAAAATGATGAGAATAAAGTCGTAAAAATAAGAGAATAAAGTTGAAATATTCTGAGTAAAGTCAAAATTACAAGAATAAAATCGAAATATTTTTACAATAAAGTCAAAATAATAAAGTCAAAAATATTTTTAGAATAAAGTAAAAATTATGAGAATAAAGCCAAAATATTTCAAGAATGAAGTCAGAATATTTTGAGAATGAAGGCAAAATACAAGAATAAAGTTGTAGCAATACGAGAATAAAGTTGAAATATTTTTAGAATAAAGTCAAAATTACGCAAATATAGGTTAAATATATTTTTAGAATAAAGTCTAAATATTTTGAGAACAAAGGCAAAATTACAAGAAAAAGGTTGAAATATATTTAGAATAAAGTCAAAATTATGCAAATAAAGGTTTAATATATTTTGAGAATAAAGTCAAAATATTTTTAGAATAAAGTCAAAATTACGCAAATAAAGGTTAAATATATTTTGAGAATAAAGTCTAAATATTTTGAGAACAAAGGCAAAATTATGAGAAAAAGGTTGAAATATATTTAGAATAAAGTCAAAATATTTTGAGAATAAAGGTGAAATATTTTGAGAATAAATTAAAAATTATAAGAATAATGCTGAAATATTTTAAGAAAATTACGAGAATTAAGTCGTAACAATCAAGATTTCGAGATTTTTCATGCTCTTTAATGTGCCATGACAGATTGCTGTATTCACCTTAGTTTAAGCAGCATATGAATCAATTATTTGTCAATCATTTGTTTCTTTAAATTATACTGTTTTTAAATAAAATGGCAGAACCCAGCACTGGGTTGCTTTTAACCCAACATTTTTTAGAGTGTAAATAAATCTCAAATGTAATACTGCAAAATTTTAAATTCAGTTTAATTTCTCTCAGGCCTAATTTTTTTAAAAATATGTGGGTTTCACCAAACTATGAATCAGGATAATATCTCTCTTCAATTTAAAATATCTGTCTGATTATCTAAACTACTTTATTTTTATAATTTATAGCACTGACATTATTTTTTGCCTTTGTGTCAGATGTATTATTGCATAAAGCCATTGGAAGTCAGCTAAATAAAGACTATTCAAGTCTGATTGATGAGCCTGTGTGAAATATGTGACCACTCAAAGTCAGTTCAGACGTCGACCAGGTAAGCCGGATCTGTTTCATACATCATCAACACCTTTCCAATCTCAGTCACAGTCACTCGGCCAGCCAATCGCTCAAAGAGATGAGCTTGACCTTTCTGCGAAGGGCTCCAACTGAGACACCAAAGGCAGAAGTGCTACAAGACTTGAGAGTTTGCTAAATGTCAGATCTCTCATTAGTAGAATTTACCAGACTTGAGCAGGTTAAATTCTTCTAAGCAATGTCTGTAATTACCAAGACTGAAGATTAAACCCCTCACTAATGAATGTGAACAAACAGCGGAAACCATTAGCTGCAACCATGCTAAAAATGAGTTTTAGACAAAGTGCACTGGGCATATGGTCAACAGTCATCAGTGAATTGTTAATGAAAGTCACATGGGCGTGTATAGAGATGTTGTTTTGACTATAAGTAGCATTTGTGGAAACGGATTTTAAGCAAAAAAAAAAGCTTATTGTGCTGGATAAACAAGTTCTTAACAAGTACTTTACGTCACTATGCTGAATGCACACTGAAGTATATGATAATTGGACATCCAGAACGACGTGCTTATCTCCTGCTTGCTTTAAGAGAGCAAAGGCGGCTGAGACATCACCTCTGTGTTTGTTTATTCAGCAGCCCTGCCTCTATTCAGTTGTTTGAAAAGATAATCCACCCCCACATGCAGACCGGGTGCACCTGGCCTCTCTGTGGGTTGCCAGGTACTATTTGTGTTTTCGACAAATTCTGCATTTAAAGAGTAACAGGGCTGGTGATACTGATAGCTGTACAGAGTATTTTTCAACAGTAAGATATCATGTAAGTCACACTTCTGTATTGATATAAACAATTTAAGTGACCGCTTAGCAAAACTATGATTTGCCTGTCTGTGACAACTGTAGGAATGCATCGCAATTCTGGCTGCCAAAAATTATCAGCCAAAAATGGCATTTTTGGTTTTACTTTTAAAACTGAAAAGCTAAAAAACCATTTGAGCCGAAAATACTTGTTATGCATTATTTGGATAATTATATATATATATATATAAAAAATAATACTAATAATAAAAAAATAATAGTATTTATATATATATATATATCTTATTCTGTTGCATAGATATAAAAAACAATATATTAACATTTAATATTAATATATGTTCTGTCCAATTATCTAATGTTACGTATTTTATTAGCTTGTGTTTTTTTTTTTTTAAATCAGTATCATTACATTTTTTTTATTTAACCCTTTAACTATCACCGTCCCCTCTGTGGGACACCTAAGTTTACTTCACCATATTACAAATAAATCCTAATCTAATCGTGACAAACTATACATTGTTGGAAAGGTCTAAGACTCCTAAATAGATATTTTGCCATATTTTTGTGTTGCAAATTTTGTAGGAAAAGTAATAGATTAATATATGTCGAGAGTGCAACCTAAAAAAAAATCTACATCATAGAGTTCTGACCTTTGTCACAAAAGACTTTCTTTGTTGCCTCTTTCCCTACCACGTTTTAGAAATCATAAGAAATTATACATTAGTTCAAAACTTAAAATCTCAAAATTCGCCCTTTGAAAGGCATTTTAAAATCAGACATTGCATTACCACGGAAAATGTACATTAAAATATTACAAAACGTATCACAGTTTCCACAAATTAATTAATTATTAAGAAGCACAACTGTTTTCAACACTGATAATGGTATAAAATGTTTTTTTGAGCAGCAAATCAGCATGTGACACTAAAGACTAATGACAGCTGAAAATTCTGCTTTGCATGACAGGAATAAATTATATTTTAAAATATATTAAATTAAAAAAAAGGTGTTTTAAATAATAATCATATTTCACAATATTACTGTTTTTGGCCTATTTTGATCACAACTTCGTAAATTTATTAAAAATAAAAAACCTGAAAAAAGTACATTGCATAAGTATTCATACCCTTCAGTACTTAGCTGAAGCGCCTTTACAGCCTCAAGTCTTTTTGGGTATAATGCGACAAGCTTTGCACATCAGCATTTGGCAATCATGTGCCATTTTTCTCCTCACCTTTTCATCCCTCAAGCTCTGTCAGCTTGGATGGGGGCAGATGCACATTTTCTCCAGACATATTTGATTGGGTTCAAGTCCAGGCTGTGGCTGGGCCACTCAAGGACATTCATAGAGTTGGTTACAGTATTAGCCACTCTTGTTGTGTTCTTAGTCTCATTGTCCTGTTGCAAGGTGAACCTTTTGCCCAGTCTGATGTTCTGAATGCTCTGGACTGGATTTTCATTAAGGCTATCTCAATATTTTGGTGCATTTTTTCTACTCTGATGAGTCCTTCAGTCCCTGCCACAGAAAAACAGCCCCACAGCATGAGGCTGCTACCAGCACATTTTACTTTTGGCATGTTAGTCTACAGGTGATGAGCAGTGCCTGGTTTCCTTCAAACATGATGCTTGGAATTGTGGTTCTCATAGTCTGAGGGTCCTTTAGGTGCTTTTTTGAAAATTTCAAGTGTGTTTTCATGTGTCCTCACTGGGGAGAGGATTGAGTCTGGCTCCACCACCATAAAGCCAGATCAGTGGAGTGTTTTAGTGATGTTTGTATCTCCGTAAATTTCTCCTATCTCCATGTATGATCATGGACCGCAACTAGAGTGACCATCAGCTTCTTGGTCACCACTCTAACCAAAGTCTTTCTCCATCAATTGCTCAGTTTGCCCTACAGGAGCTCTACAGGCAGTTTTTTTTTTTTTTTTTTACCTCAGGGCTTGGTTTTTGCTCCGATGTGGATTTTCAGCTGTTAGACCTTTTATTAAGACGTGTGTGTCTTTCCAAATCATACCCATTCAATTGAATTTGCCACAGGTTAACTTCACTTGAAGTATAGTAACATCTACAAATGATATGAATGCTCCTGAGCTCAATTTCAAATGTCCCAAATAAGGGTATGAATACTTATGCAATGTAATCATTTAAGTTATTGTTTTTTAATAAATTTGCAAAGATGTTAAAAACCTGTTTTTTGCTTTGATATTATGGTGTATGGAGTGTAGATTGGGAAAAAAAATTAAAGCAGTTTAATATAAGGCATGATAAAAATGAAGGGGTATGAATACTGTATGTCAAACAGCTCTGGGAAGTAATTGTAGGCAGAAATTTGATGAGAGGCTGTGCATCCGGCAATTTGAAATTATGAGAGCTAGATTTGACATGCTCCGCTATATATGCGATCAAATCTCCGTTCTAATATTACACAACGTGTTGAAACAAAGACACATGCTATAAGAATTTATCCAGCAAATGTTTTTTTCATTATGGTTTATGTCCACATCTTCTCAAGAGCCATCATATAAACATTTTGTGCAGTTTGGAAACCCATTCTAATCTACATCACTTAATATGACTTCATGAAGAATTGTTCCATTAAGAAACTGTATGTCTAAGCGCTCTAAGGTTCCTCGCTGCAGTGAATCTCAGCAGCATGTTCTCACTGGTGCAATATATCACCAGTTTTTATTGGTGTATCGTCCAGAGCAGATAAGAGCTTCGGCAAAACGCTTACTGCTAGTCCCACTCTGATTTATATTTCATGGGGGACTGAGGGGTCTCTTCCTAGTCCTTTTGAGACTTTAATGATGATCTACTCCAGAGCTCACCAACGGCTGGCCCTGACTGATTAATGTAACGGCTTGTCTACTAATCTCTTGACGAGGGTTACCAAACCGCCCATTCATCTGCACTCGAGCCACCAAATACCAATACAAAACCCAGTTTTTACTCAGAGAGGGCGGGACTCTAATTTGAGTGATGCATGCATCAACCAATCACTGGTTTGCCAAGCCAGAGCTGATGAAAGCTGCAATCAGCATCTGAGGTTGATTCACTAGGGGAACTAAGTGGTGTAGACTGATTTGCATGTCCCAAAAAAATCTAATTCTAGTTAAAAGCAAAGGCAATGCTTTGCAGAATATACTGCATTCGGTCAATCCTTGGCCCATCATTTCTAAGTGATAGACAAGGAATGTTGTTTCCGAGCCAGAAGAGTACTTAAGCAGTGAGGAAGTCTAAGCACAATGATTCTGCACTATACAGCACCTAAATAGCTGTCTCAAAAATTAAACGTTTGCACCAAGTAATAATTTTGTGGTGCTGCAAGGAAAATTTGCTTTGCTTTGGGTCTTAGAAAGGATATTAGGTGTTTATCAGGTCATGATGGCATTTTGCTTAAATTTTACGGAGCTGTGAGTACATTTAGGGATGCGCAATATATTGCTATCATACAAGATCAGTCCAGTTTCAAAAACAAAGTCTTTGTCCTTTATTTGTAGTGAAGATTGTTTAAAACACTCATCTTGCCCACAATGTCTCAAGAGGCATTTCAACCTGCAATGTTCCTGTCTTCCTCACATGGATGGAGAAACTGTTCATTTCCACCCAGGCAGAAATAGACAAGGATTCAGCTCAGAAACAACACAATCACTCCACTGACGTGACAATATATAGTGTTTTCCCATCCTTAGAAAATCCTTGATTTGGTTAATTCCAGGGTACAGGAGTGATTATGATGATGATGAAAATGATGATGCCAGATGAGGGGTGGGCAAAAGTGTATGATTTAAATCTGGTCACTGTCTGACCCTAATCCTCTTGCGAGCAGAATTATGTGGTGTGGGATTAGTGAGCTTTTCCCTTTCTTGTGCGGGACATCCACTCTTTATAATGATGGCCAAACCAACCAGGCCTGATGACAGGGGGTGGACCAGAGGGCAGGGCAGGGGGAGCAGCAACACATGGAGGAAGCATTCGAATAAACTTGCACTTGCTGGGGCTCCATATTATATTAGGCAGAAAGTCTCTCCCCCTGCACCATATAAATGCTGCATGACTGTATTCATCATAGCAGGTTCCAAATCTATTATGCAGTAGCCTGGTGCAGAAATACAGCAAGAACATGGTTACTTATCCATATGAGCATGATTCAGAAAGATTTGATCTATTGCTTTATTCTGTTCTCTTTCATCTGATGCAGATGACAGTTTTGGACATTTACTAAAAGTAGCAACACTACTAACTAATTTAACTGTTTTCTGTTATTTATTCCTATGATGGCAAGTCATTACTCCAGACTTCAGTGTCACATGGTCCTTTAGAAACCAGAGTCAGCTTCTAAAATTCTATCGCTGGAATAAACAAATTTTACTGTATTTTTGATGATAAAGGCAGCCTTGGTGAGCACTTCTTTTAAAACCAATACAAAAATAATGATTCAACTCAAAATAATACATCAGAATGTTGTTAAAAAGTCATATATGTCTGTCAACACTAATGACTCAAACTGTTTAAATGCGTTGCTAAATACATCCAGTGTGAGTCAGGTCATGCAGAAAGCATCGGGTAGGTGAAACAACAACTGTTTATGGCATCTGCTTTATTCACATCTGAGTTGTTGGAGGTTTTTGCATCAGGCTTTGGGGAATTCATTGTTCTTAAGTACAGACTATGCAGCACTTCCATATGGAAAACCCTGAAGCATTTTGGCACACATGAACACACACACATTGCCAGGTGAAAGCACTGCAGTTGGTAAGCAATATGTTAACAATAGTGATATATTTCTCTTTCATGAGATAGTTAGATAGACAGACAATGGATGGATGGATGGAAGGACGGACGAACAGATTGGTAGATAGAGATGAATAGATGGAAGACAGATGGACGGATGGACAGACAGACAGGATGGATAGAAGATGGACATATTGATTGATGAACAGACAGACAGATAGACAAACAATCGATAGATGGATGGATATATAAATGGAAGACGGACGGATGGATTGATGAATAGAAGATGGACGAACAGACAGACAAAGATAGAAGATGGAGGGATAGATAGATAGATAGATAGATAGATAGATAGATAGAAGACGGACAGACAGACTGATAGATAAATGATAAATAGATAGAAGACGGACGGACGGACAGACTGATAGACTGATAGATAGGTAGAAAGACAGATAGATAGATAGATAGATAGATATAGATAGAAGACGGAGGGATAGATAGATAGTTAGATAGATAGATAGATAGATAGATAGATAGATAGATAGATAGATAGATAGATAGATAGATAGAAGACGGAGGGATATATAGATAGATAGATAGAAGACGGAGGGATAGATAGATAGTTAGATAGATAGATAGATAGATAGAAGACGGAGATAGATAGATAGATAGATAGATAGATAGATAGATAGAAGACAGATAGATAGATAGATAGATAGATAGATAGATAGATAGATAGACAGATAGATAGATAGATAGATAGATAGATAGATAGATAGATAGATAGAAGACGGATGGACAGACTGATGGATAGATAGATAGATAGATAGATAGAAGACGGATGGACAGACTGATGGATAGATAGATAGATAGATAGATAGATAGATAGATAGATAGACAGACAGACAGACAGACAGACAGATTTTTAAGATTTTTAAGTGTTTTGCATGTTCATCCCAGTCCACTTAACCAAAACCATCCGTCATTTCTAAATGGATAGATAATAGAAGTTGGAGGATAGATAGATAGATAGATAGATAGATAGATAGATAGACAGATAGAAGACGGATGGACAGACTAATAGATAGATAGATGATCGATAGATATATAGATAGAAGACGGAGGGATAGATAGATCGATAGATAGATAGATAGATAGATAGACAGAGCGAAAACGGACGGACGGACAGACTGATAGATAGATAGGCAGATAGATAGACGGACAGACAGACTGACAGACTGGTAGATAGATAGATAGATAGATAGATAGATAGATAGATAGATAGATAGATAGAAATAAAATGGATGGACGGACAGACAGACAGACAAACAGACAGACAGACTGAAAGACTGATAGATAGATAGATAGATAGATAGATAGATAGATAGATAGATAGACAGACAGACAGACAGACAGACAGACAGACAGATAGATAGATAGATAGATAGATAGATAGAAAGATAGATAGATAGATAGATAGATAGATAGATAGATAGATAGATAGATAGATAGATAGAAGTGAAGTGCTAAAGTTAGCTATTTTTAAGTGTTTTGCATGTTCATCCCAGTCCACTTAACCAAAACCATCCGTCATTTCTAAACCGGAGACCCCCCTTCCCCCTCCCATCAGCAACTATCCATCTGCCAAGCCCAATTCCTCCTCCCTGATGTGCATTCCTGTTTTCTCTACAGTATCACTCCCTCCATCTCTCTCTCTGTCTTTCTCTCTATTACAAACAGTAGCTGCTCCCTCCCGCCAGCTTTGGCACATGTGGGAGTGAGCGAGGAGCAGATGTAGGGATGGACGCTACCATTGTGAGTTGCTTGGGCGTGTTCAGGGAGCTCCTCCTATAATGAACAGATCGGGAGGAGGGATGGAGAGTGCGAGTAAGAGTGCTCGCATCCTAATCTTCCTGTTCAGAATCTCTGCTGGCTGTCTGGATGATCTCTCTCTCATGTTTCAACACAGGCCGTCATTACCGGATACTCAGCTTTTTGGGGGATTGTAAATTTTTACATTTTTAAAAATAGAGGGACTATTTTGGTGCATAGTCAGCATAATTTGACGGTAAGAAAGTTGATTGTTTATGTCTTGTGTGCATAGTGATACAGTATAACAAAATGGTTTCTTCTGCTTTGTTTTGGCTTTAAAGTCCATTCTAGAGGTTGCAATTCACATTGAAACTCTCTGCAGAGTAAAACTTTATGAAATATTAAAGGGAAGAATCATGTTTGAAGCTCACAGAGGTTTCACTACATAGAAAACTCAGCTAAATGGAGTTTTTCTTTAAAATAAACTGTAACCAAAGACATTGAGGCGTTCTGATGACGCTTCCGTTTATAGAATGAATCGATGAGCGTCTGGTTGGTGCTTAGTAGATTTTGGAAGCAGTTACATAATCAATACACACTGAAAATATTTCTCCCGCAGTGACTAAGTGATGCAATAATCTAATATGATAAAGTGCACAATCGTCATCACTTTCGGAAAGTAGAACGCTCATCAATCGCGGAGAGAAGTTTTGCTGGAAGCATTACAAAACTTGCTTTTGCTAATTAAATTTTTTTCTGAGTATTTAGGTACTCGCAGAATACAAGAGAAATCTCTTACCCATCTCTTTTTGACATGAAAAGCATCAAGTTTATGAAAATGAGATGTGCAATGATGCAAGAGTGTGAACTGAACTACAAAAATGATTTTTATCACTTTCAGCACACTCCAGCATGTGTGTTCAGAAATGTGTGGGCGAATGCAAGTTGTGCTTATTTATAAATTGTGTGCGAGCTAGTTGTGTACCGAAGGGTGGGGGATCTCCTTGCAATGGATAAAAACATATGCATTATTTATATCCTCTAAACGTCTCACAGGCACCAGAAGAACCATTATAGCCTTTCTCAGATACAAAAACTGTTCATTAATCGCTCATGATGAAGCTAGTTGTGTAGTAAATGCTACTCTACTGTATGCAACTGCAGTTGAACTCATTCATATTAGCAACCTAACCTGTCAAACCTAAAAAACGTTTCCAACTCATCCTCCCAGATTTCGTTGGATCATTAGCCGTCTTCTGTGGCTTTCACACTGCTCCTCCGTGTATTCCTGGTGATCAAAGGCAGAAAACATGTTATAGAAACATGACTTATTAGAGGCGCCTCACAGCGAAGGAATGCAGGGCGAAAACACATCTTGGAGACTGCTTTGAGTTAGCAGAAACGAAACTCATTTTTAGACTAGTGTTAAATGTTCCACAGCCAGATACAAGTCTAAAGCTCCAAAGTAGAGTTGGCAAATACTTAGACTTTTCAAAATAGCACAATTCCCAAATGGATAAATGGATACATCCAGGCCTACACAAAATCTGCTCATTTGGAACAAAAAACCTTTGCTTTTTCAATGAATATTTTAGCTAGTTTTAAAAATTAGTGGAGTCTAAACTGACTTTGAATCCATTCCACAGAATTTAGAAGTTCCAAATGTGGGTTCTGGAGGAACTTAATCATTCAGTCCTGTCGCTCAACATTACAAACCTATATAATTCTCCCTATATTCCACCATCTCAGCGAGAATTCTCCCGGCATACCTCCACCTCCCCAGCTCCTCCTCTATTTCTGTTATTCTTCTTCTATGTAGTACCACAATGGGGGTTGAACTCATAGCTCAAGCTGAGCCTTGGATTCGAGCCTCTGTCGAGGAAAGCAAACAGTTTGTTAACCATTAACCATGAGGACTCGAAAACTGAGACTTTCGAAAAAAGCTGCAGGCCCCGTTTTAGATTGAAAAAAGGGGTTGCATCTCAATAAAAATGGATCAAAACAGAGACTTTTGAAAATGATGGCGCAGCTGCCCACATTCGCTCTACTGACTAGCAACCAACTTCCATAAATGGTCATGTGATGCATATTTGATTGTGTAGTGTGGACGGAGATCGTTTCTGAAACAAAATGAAAATGCCAGTGTCGATTAGGATAATTTTCATTAGAGATGCACAATATTGGATTTTTGCCTGTATCCCATATGCCAATATTTTTTAACTCATTTTCTCCGATAGCCGATGCCGATGCCGATTCTGATATATTTCCTTTTGTTTGGAAAAAACAAATTATTTTTAATGTTGGTTAGTACTTATTTGTTAGAATTAAATAAACAATAAAGAAGTTCTTTTATAATGACAGTACATTGGAGCTTTGAAAAATAACTATGAATAAACTCTCTCTATATATATCAATCACTGTTTTTTTTTTTTTTTTTCCTCAGAAAAATGCAGTAGCAACCTTAACATTTTATTTTAAGATTCAACATTTGTAGATGGTCTAAAGCTAAAGAGTTGTAAAATTTCTGAAAATCTTTTAGAGCTCATAATTTTAATAAAACGTAACATATTAGACAATAATAAATAAATCAGTATATATAAAATTATTTAATTTACAAGTGTCATGTTTGTGATTTTTGTTTTATTTATGTAAAGCTACAGCTTCTGACCTTTAAATCAAAACATATGATTTAATCAACATCAATTATTGCTTTATTTAATTAGAAACACAGTTTAAATGTTATTTGTGTATTTTACTTTCATTTTATTAGAAGTAGGCCAACAGCGCCCCCTATGGAATTAAAACTCCTTACCGAACGGACATTATGACCTGGGGGAGACTGCTGGTGTTGCCACTGCACATGCACACTGAACGCGTCATTCTGTACGTGCATTCAAAAATTAAATGCATCGATCCAAAACAGTGAATCTAATCATTAGGCAAGACTTTGCATCAAGAATGAGCCACACTGCTGACGTGATCTAATCGCTAGCACACCCTGAGTATTTTTCATATCAGGCCAATGCCACTATTTACATTTAAAGCAATTGTTGGCCTATTCCAATATTGGTCAGATAATATCGCGCATCCCTAATTTTCATTTTAAAACACCATTTACAATGAAAACGGACTAGTGTACACAGGACCTAAATAAATGCATGTATAGATATCCAAATGCACAGATTTCCTTTATAGACATAAGCTGGAAAAGTAATATTTAAGACAGGCCTCAATGAGGGTCAAATCAAACATCGCCTTGTGTCACTATTATAAGTAAAACGCAAAAGCCGTATTTTGAATCATTTTAATGATAAATGCCAAGACCTGTCATGAAACTCTAGGCGGCGCAGGCTGATGGGTCCTTAATGCAAATGGATGATATTCACAGTGTTAAACTACTTGGCACAAACTTATTTGTTCATGTTGCATACGCAGCCAATGAGCTTGCTGCTTTACATTTAAACAGCTGGTTAGAATTCACAGCGTGCTTTTAGAGTTCTTCTGAAAACCTCCACCTCCCCAGCTCCACCTGTTAAACAGGATTTACTCGCATTTCTGAGTAAAATTATACTTAAATCCATTCTATTTTTCTACAGAGACCCAAAGCAAACATACAAAATGTAATACCATTATTTGTTCTGGGACTAACTTTTCACCTGTCTTTATCTAGTGCTCTGTATTTAGTCATCTGTAACTAAGCTACATGGAAAAAACTGAATGTGAGCTTGTGCAAAAGAGCTGTTTTTTCAACCTAGCGTTGGCAGTTAATGTAATGCCAATTTTGCAGTCCTACAGTTGGCTTGTGTTTTATGTTTGTGAGAGAAGCTTTTTTTCTGGACAGTGAATCTCAGGAGAGTGCAAAAAAAAAAAAAAAAAAAAAAAATGCTGGAGCAGAACGTCCCTGAAACTCACGCTTTAATGTACTGCAAAAAGAGCTCTCTTTTTCTCTCAGCCTTCCTTGCTTTTGTTTGAACCAGCTTTCTGAAACAATGAGGATTAAACTTTTTTTTTATCCGTTTATCTGTCAAGAGGATGACAGGTGTCATCACATCTGTAAACATCTCGCTAAGCATTACAAATACTCAGTTTCCATGTCAGTAAAGGGCTTTCTTTGAATAGCAAACAGAATTAGAAATAAATAAAACATACACGTATGTATTAATAGTCAGCCGTTGAAGGAAGTGTTGCTGAATTTAGCAAGTGCATGAATGTCTGCAGACTCTTTAATATTTTACTAGAGCTCCGCTCACAGCAGGGTTCTCCCTAATAGATCAACATGGCGGATTTTCACCCTGAGCCTCTGTGATTTACTCCCTCTGTGCTGCTTTTTAATGGAATAATTATGCATTCAGACAAAGATATCTTATGGACACTGATGGTTTTATCGATGAAAATCCATTTGAAGAGGTTGAGCCACCGTGTTTTATCTTGAGCATGTGTTATGGTGCACATTTGAGGCTAGGTGTACCAAACAAGGCAAACAAAAGCACAAGTGGAGTGGAAAGTTCTACTGACAATTATAGTAGATTTTATTGGGCAAGCTATGAATTAATCAATTATAATTAATGTTAATGTAGCCATTTATGCCTAGAAACCTTGGTGGGAGACAGAGGCCTGAATGGTGAAACTGTATGGACCCTCAGAAATAAGAAACAGATGGACCTGTCAAGGGTCTCGTTCTATACCTGGGAGTAGTCTGGGAGGCCTCTCTCTTTCACCCTAGGGAGAAATCAATTATGTACATAAGGTATAGCACACGCCTTAAAGAAACTGTATAAAAGGGGCAACACAAACAACTTAGATAGATTTGCTCTGCAGAGGACTTCTCGGCTTTATTCTCTTTGTAAATAAAGTCTGTCATCTGAAATCAAGACCAAAGGCTCTGAGTGTGGTTCTTAGGCAGCAGGGGCAGGAACTACCACACAATGCGCAAATTAAAGAACACGGACGCAGTATCGCATTTCCATAATGACCAACACAGTCTACCAAGAGCTGCACAACAACAAGCAAACAATCTAATTCAGGCATTCCAAGTAAATTAATTCAAGTGGAAAAATTCTTTCACTTCTACCATGTTCTCTCTGTTCTCTTTGGTGCCTCCTTCTGCCAGCAACAATTGCAGCCATGTCAAGCACAATGCTTTTTTTGGGGCGGTACCAATAAATACCAGTAAACTGACTACCGGAAATCATGTTGTAAATCATGTTGTGAGATTCATTAAAGTACTCTCCTCCCATAAATTTTGCATCTGAAAGGGAAACTCCTACAAATGCATATGCAGTAAGGTCAGCCGCAAAAATAACTGTCAACGTTTGCTAATTTTTCACTGTATGACTTTAGTAAATCCTGACACGAGTTATTAATCCCAAAAGAGGGTTGTTAGTGAACTGTTAGTAAACATGGCCCTTGATTGAGGAGTGAATGCAGCAACATGGAATCAAATGTAACTTTCTTAATGTGCATTGCCGGTCTTATTGTGACATATTTATTGTGACTTATCTTCATTTATTAACCAAAACTTTATCTTCCTAAAACGTGACTTTGCTTTTCTGCTGACATCACTGAGACTGCATGGAGCCATTTTTAGCAAACTTGCAGTTAGTCTGACTCTATTCTGGTACATAATCAATTTTCAATTTACTCTCATGGCAATTCATAGCTATTTTATGTTTTGGTGAATTTGTAGGAATTCGTAAAATCTCATTTGTGTGTTTTTTATGATCTTCTTGCCCTCCACTGAGGATTAGGTTTAATGATGGACTTTTACGCTTAGTTTTTTTTTTCCCCCTAAAAAGTCTCTTTTTGTAAATCTCAAATTCTTTGAATTCAAACAAATTTGACACCAGTTCACCAAAACGTAAAATATTAACATTTTCTAATGACATCAGGTTGGACTATAAGTATAAGTTCGTAGTTTGATATCTTCGAAAGTGGCGTTTTCAAAACATTGCTTTGTATTGCTTTGTATGGCTCAAATTCTATGAATTTAAACTAATTTGACACCAGTTTACCAAAACGTCACCAGAATGTTTACATTTTCTCATGAGATTAGGTTGGAAGTGGATCAAAACCTTTCATTAAATTTGTCCTAAAACCAAAAAGAATACCTGTCCTTGTCTTAGGACAACTTTGATAAACTTTTTTTGATCCACTTTAAATGTTGACTACTGTATAGCAACAGGCTCAACCAGTAACATCAATAAAAGTTCTCATATCCAAGATTAATATCCTAAGACTATACAACACTCTCATGGAAATTCATAACTATTTTACATTTTGGTCAATTTGTAAGAATTTGTACAATCTCATTTGTGTATTTTTGTATAATCTTCTTGCCTTCCACTGAGGATTAGGTTTAATACGACTTGATACAACAAGGTTTAATCTTTTTGTACGACTCAGATTCTACAGATTCAAACAAATTTGATGCCAGTTCACCAAAATGTCAAATGTTTACATTTGGACTATAAGTTTGATGTTTTCAAGAAGTAGCATTTTCCAAACATTGCTTTATTTGTTTGAGCAGCAGAATTTATATCAACAGGCTCTCGTATCCTAGTTTAATATCTTAAGACTATACAACAAACTCTCATGGTAATTCGTAACTATTTAACGTTTTAGTGAATTCGTAAGAACTTGTATAATCTCATTTGTGTGTTTTTGTACGATTTTCTGGCCCTCCAATTAAGAATTAAGTTTAGCCATGGACTTTCATGCTTATTTTATTCCTAAAAAAAGTCTGTTTTTGTACGGCTCAAATTCTACAAATTCAAACAAATATGACACCAGTTCACCAAAATTTAAAACGTTTAAATTTACTCATGGGATCGGGTTGGACTATAAGTAAGCTGTTCGTAGTTTGATGTCTTCAAAAAGTCATGTTTCCAAACCAATGCTTTATTCCAAGAAATGTTTATGCTGCATTCTTGTTTTAATTGATAGATAATTTACCAACAAAATTATATCAAAGTTAAGATACAAATTATACCAACAAAAAAGAAGGGATTCTACAAAAAACAAAACGTTTGAAGTGGTCAAAAAATTATATCTGTCCCACTCCCTTTCTTCCGGCGTACCGCCGTCCAATTTTCCACGCCCTTATGATGCTTACAATTTTCTTTCTTAATTAACAAATTGAACTAAACCAAATACAAACAAATAATATTTAAACATAAATTAAATAAAAACACTTTCTTAAATGGTACAACACTACACGCGCACACTCATAGTTATTCGTAACTGTTTTACATTTTGGTGAATTTGTGTGTTTTTGTATGATCTTCTTGCCCTTCTTAATTTGACAAATTAGGTTGGACTACAAGTAGTTCGTAGTTTAATCTTCAAAAAGTAGCATTTTTAAAACATTGCTTTATTTGTTTGAGCAGCAGGATTTATAGCAACAGGCTGAACCAATAACATGAAAGTTTCTCCTAGTTTAATATTTTAAAACTATACAACACACTCTCATTGTAATTCGTAACTATTTTGGTGAAATCGTAAGAATCTCATTTGTGTGTTTTTGCATGATACTCTTGCACTTCACTGAGGATTAAAATGATATAATGATGGACTTTCATGCTTAGATTTCTAAACAAAGTCTGTTTTTGTATAACTTAAATTCTTAAATTAAATTTCATGCCAGTTCACAATGTCAAATGTTTACATTTTCTCATTAAATCAGGTTGGACTATAAGTTTGATGTTTTCAAAAAGTAGCATTTTCAAAACATTTCTATATTTGTTTGAGCAGCACAATTTATCGCAACAGGATCTTGTATCCTAATTTAAAATCTTTGGACTATACAACACACTCTCATGGTAATTCGTAACTACTTTACGTTTTGGTGAATTCGTAAGAATTCGTACAATCTCAGCTGTGTGTTTTTGTATGCTTTTCTGGCCCTTCACTAAGAATTAGGTTTAGCCATGGACTTTCATGCTTAGTTTTTGCCTAAAGAAAAAAAAAAGGTTTTGTACGATTTAAAATTGTACAAATTCAAACAAATTTAAAACCACTTCACCAAAACTTAAAACGTTTACATTTTCTCATGAGATCGAGTTGGACTATAAGTAAGCCTTTTATAGTTTCATGTCTTCAAAAAGTGACGTTTTCAAAACATTGCTTTATTTGTTTGAGCAGCAGGACTTTTATAAACAGGCTCAACCAATAACTTAAATATGGGGCGGGGCCAGCTGTATGTTTGGCCAATGAGAGTTGAAGTATTTGGAAAACACTCATTATTTTTACAATTTCATATGGTGCAACTTGTCTGACAGAATTAACTTGTTTAATCTTGTGTTTAATACCAGTTGCAATGGAAAAGTGATGAAATTACATTTCATTACAGCTTTTCTGGCCACTCGTTCACTGATTTCTTAACTCTCCCTGTATATTTTCAACCACAAACTCTGGGGTCCAACGCAGCTGATTCAAAGACTACTAATTATTACTTTAAATTAAAATGATATAGCTCTAATCAGAGATGATAAAATACCTCATGTTATATATAAACTCTACCCATTCACCTACCATTTAAAGCTATCTTAGGGCTCGCAAAGGGTATCATTTGGTTAATGGATACGAGGACATTCTGTGACCCCCGTCATGTCAAGGAAATCAATAAGACTTAGCGTGTTCCTAATGGGTCCCACTAATACAGACCTCTGCCATTAGTGCTACGATGCTATCCACAATACAGTGGGCGATCCACACCTGCTTATCTGCACAATATCTTATCATCTACACTACACAAATTAATCTAGAGTTAACACTGTAAAGCTGAAAGCTCGTAAACGCAAATCGTTTCGGTTAACACGTGCTATGTTACAAATGCAGTCTCGTCAGCCATTGGAAATCCTGATAACCCTTCACACAGCATGTTTTATGTGTGCGCTGCTGAATTGCAAAGCACGGGAATCAATCAATAACCTGGAATTTGTAATATTAATATGTGCACCGTGCTCAGAAATAGACGTGGGTGAGACGCGCGTCTCCTCTTGAGCTTAATGGACCTCTCAGATTGTATTTATCCCTCCTGATCTGTCTGTGTGTGTGCGTGATAGTATTAAAACTGCGTTATCGAATGTGTGGCGACCACAAGATTAAAAATGGAGGATATTGTAGATTTTAAAATGCATGTAGTTCATTTCATGGCTTTCACTGAAAGATATTAGATTTAACCCTTTTATGCATGACTTCAAAGCTATTTTTAACCATTTACCATGTGAACTTACATCCAAACCACCATGGGTGATGACCTTTGACCTCTACCCACACACACACATTTTATACACGTAAAATTGGGACTAATCTGAGTACAGTTTGTTAAACCATGGCACACCTGGGAAGCAAATCCTAGTCAAGCATCTTAATTTGGTTCTCCAGATGTTTGAAATGACCTGGGTCTTGCTGTAATTAATTACTGGATAAGAAAACGAACCCCTTATACTTGCAATTATAATGTCAGATTGACTGTGCATGTAACAGTGCCGTTTAACATTTCTGAATGTAAATATTAAGATCATTGCTTTGCATGCATTTTTGTGCATTATAGCAAATGATTAAAGGGAGAGAAACTGCACACGGGAGCAGGAAAATAGGTGCATACGTGAACTCTGACAGCAGTGGTTATGTAACACCCAGCTGGCTGTTTCATCAAGGGAGAGCTGAGGGAAGTGCTGGGTGGGGTTGTGTAGAAACATACATCAACATGCACTGTGCTGTGTATGCAGCTGCTGCTAACCAGGATGAAAGCTTTTCGCCAAAGTTATGGATGTATATAACACAAATGATTCACCTAAGTAATTATTATTTAATATTTTTTCATTTTTTTTTTTACATTTAAATTTTAGACACATTTTACATAGAAATAAATACAAATAAATAATTATAAAAAGTATAAAAAATTTAATATAAAAGTAATACAATTAAATTAAAAGACAAATTATTTTTATATTATATTATATTAAATTATATTATATTATATTATATTATATTATATTATATTATATTATATTATATTATATTATATTCTCTCTTTTTGTCTTTTTTATGTTTGAATTTTATGTGTACATTAAAGGTTTATACTGAAATAAATACAAATACATAAGTAGTATTTTTATGTAATATGAATGAACAAAATTTAAAAGTATTTCATTTTATTTATTATATCTAATATTATTTTGTTGGGTAGGGGTCAATGCTATTATATTCAATAAAGTAATTATTCTCATAAAAACTAATTTATTATTATCTATTAATATTTTTACGTTTAGAATTTAAAGGTGTTATATTGAAATAAATACCAACAAATTAATATAAAAGTATTTTTATGCAATATAAAAATAATACAATTTAAAACCTACATTATATTATATTATATTATATTACACCAAATATATAGTATATAATATAATATAATATAATATAATATAATATAATATAATATAATATATCTATTATATTTAGTTAAGCACTTTTTCTCATAAAAATCATTTAATGTTTTCTTACTTTTTATAAAATTATTATTTTTATGTTTAGATTTTAAAGTTTTTTATTAAAATAAATACAAATAAATAATTATGAAAGCATTTTTATGTAATATAAAATAATAAAATGTAAACGAATTCTATTCTATTCTATTTATTATAATTGTTATTTTTGTATTATAGTTAATATTACTTTAGTTGTTGAATATTATATATTATATTATACCTAATATTTTTTTTTTAGTTGGGTAGGGGTCCATTCTATTATATTCAGTAAATTAATTATTCTCATAAAAAATAATTGAAAGTTTTCTCTCATTGTTTTATCTACTATATTTTTTTATGTTTGGACTTTAAAGGTTTTATTTTGAAATAAATACAAATTAATAATTATGAAAGCATTTTACTAATTCTATTCTATTATTCTATTTTTTTATTTTTTATTATATTTAATGTTACTTTAGTTGGGTAGGGGTCAATTCAAATATATATATATATATATATATATATATATAATTTAAATTTTATTATATACTTAATAAAAACAATAAAATTTTAAATGAATTATATTAGATTAAATATTTGTTTTATATATTTTATTTATTATTTTTCATTACATCTGTTATTATTTTTAATTGGGGGTTACATTTTGTTATATTTAGTAGAATAAAAATAATAGTTTCAGAGAAATGTTATTATAATTATGTTTTTTTTTTATTATTATTATTACATGTTCTTCTAGTTATTATATTTTGAAATATTACAAAGCTGAACTATACTTTTCTGCAGTAACGACCAATGAGTTGTTTACCAAAAGATCCATTAGGAAAGCAAATAGGTTCCATTCTGATTTCTATTGATCTCATTGTGTATGTGAGCGGCTCATAAAACCAGTCTGTTAAACAAACCAAACAAAACTGGCTTTGTTTCGCAGAGGCAGACTGTCATTTCCTCCTCCAAGTGAGCAACGAAAGTCTCCATGCCAGACTTTATCACTGATGAGAGATGCTATAGCTGCTATCAGCTGTCCACGACAATAACAAAACGCAATGAGACAAAGGAGAGACGCGGAACAGATAAATCCTTTTCTCACGTCATCTGTGCACTCTGGTTTAGAGAGAGAGAGACAGTAATCTAAAGCCATCCGTGGCCAGCGGACAGAATAAAATTTCCGCAGTATTAAGCAGGATTAAATTGCAGCTCTCATCTGTCATGACGACAACTGATCTCAAACTGATTCTCTCTGTTATTTTCCCCTCACACAAACTAACATCTCAGAGATAAAGGTCAGTGATAATAAAGATCATTTGTTGATTTGTAGACATTCAGGTCTTGTTTCGAGGGCCTTAACTATTTTAGACACAAAATCATAAACTTTTGAAGTTCCACCAAAATGAAAATGCCATCATCATTTACTTACCGTCATGTCTTTCCAAAACCTATGTGACTTTCTTCTGTATTGATCTTTTAAAAGCATAATAAAAGCAGTTCATGCACAAAAATTCTTAAGCAAATTTAAGTTATTATTTCGTAAATTAATTTACCCTAAATCTCCTTCACAGTATAGATGTAGCTTAATTTATGAACAAATATTGTTGAATCAGCTCTTTTCAATGAACCAGATGATCTAGTTTACAAACCAGAATGATTTCTTTACAAATCTTTTTTCCCTAGTTCAACTCTAAAGATATTCTAACATCCAAGGTAACTTAATTTAGCATCTTGATGCCATCAAGAGATGTTTTTAATGCATAAAATGAAGAAATCAGACCAATATTTTAATTCACATAAATATTTGTAAAAATTTATCTTTTCTATAATTTAAAAGTGGATTCATTTAAATATTTAAATCATTTAGACTTTTTTTGCATTTAAATTTTACACAAATGTGTTATATAGAAATAAATAAATATAAAAAATATTTGATTTGATATAAAAGTAAATTAAATATTTATAATATATATAAAAATATTATATTATATTATATTGTATTATATATTTGTTATATATATATATATATATATATATATATATACTGTATATATATATATATATATATATATATATTTTTTTTTTTTTTCCACTATATCTAATATATTTTTAAATGGGGGTTACATTTTAGACAAATGTTTCATACAGAAATAAATACAAATAAATAAATATAAAAATACTTTATGTAACATAAAAGTACAATTAAATAAAAAAATATTATATTATATTATATTATATTATATTATATTATATTATATTATATTAATAATTATATATATTATAATTATATATAATTATATTTAATTATATATTTAATTTATTCTTTTTCATCAGATCTAATATTATGTTTAATTGTGTAATTGTGTGCGCGTATTATTATATTACATTATATTGTATTATTTTTTATATACTTGTTTTACATATTTTATTTATTATTTTTCATTAGATCAAAATTTTTATTGGGGGTTACATTTTATTGTATTTTAATCATCAAAGGGTGGTTTTAATACATATAATGAAAATAAATTAAGCATTTTAAATCATTTTAACTCACACACACACACACATACATATTTTTTTATAAAAATAAATAAAATATATATATTTTTTCTTTTATATAATATTTAGGTGTATTTTAAATCATGTAAAATATAATTTCATTTAAATATTTAAATTTAAATATTTAAATAGTTTAGATCATTTAAATTATTATTTTTTTTTTTTACTTAAATATTTGTATTTTATATAATGTAATATAATATAATCTTTAAATCATTTAAATATCTGAATTTTATATGATTAAATATATGTCTTACATAATTTAAACATTTGTATTTTGTTAATTTAATAATTAATTCCATATTATTTAAATATGTGTTTTATAAATAATTGTATTTCATTTAATTGACATATTTATATAATTTAAATCATTTTAATTGTAATTCTACTTAAATCATTAAAATATCTGAATTTTAAAATTTAAACATTTGTGTTTTGGTATGTTTTAAGATCATTTAAATAATAATTGTATTTCATGTATTTATATTATTTAAAATAATTTAATTTATTTTTTATATAACTTAGGTATTTGTATTATAAATCATTCAAATATCTGAACTATAAATGATTTAAATATTTATATTTCATATAATTGAATCTGTATTTAGGTCATTTAAATGGAACTCTATATTATTTAAATATTGTGTTTCAAATGTACAACTGAAATAAAGTGGCTGTAGCATGATTTGCATTAGTCCTGCCAGAGCTGTTGTTGCTCTGTAAACTCATTTGGTGCAGACATTATCCTGCCTCTGACGTAAACGGTTCCTGTTCGGAGACCAGCAGGTTTTAGGAACCATGAAAATGAATGAAAATGATGTCTGAATCTGTCTTCCCGGAGCTGTGATTCATATTTTATATTAAGCTTTTAAGGCAGATGCCTGGGGCAACATGGAAGCCTCATGGTCAGATCATGATGAGTTACCAGCAGGCTGCCGGTGTTTAAAGAGGCCGTACTTTACCTTTCTGAGCTTAACGCACAAATCTGAGTCTATCAGCGCTTTCAAGGAGAGCTAAATTAGATCATCTTTCGCTGGGTTAGAAATAGCATCTCTGATAATGAAGATGTCACTGTCACGTTGGCCTTGAAAGATGTGACATTTGTTTGTACCCACATGGGATTTCAACTGTGGTTTTGTTGTCAGTGGGTGTTTGGCAAGTTTTTCTACTTATCTGCGAAAATACAACATTACTTTTTCCACTTCTATCACTACAGCATGTTGTCAAATCCCTGAGGAAATTATCCAGCTAAAACCAGCTTCTGCTTCTAAATGGCTGGTAATTAGCTGGTCCAGTCTGGTATACTTGGCTGATTAACTGAACTACCTGGTCAGGGATGGAAGGTCACCTTGTTTAAACAAACTACAGACTATAGCAACTTCTCCGTAACAAAATATTACCCCTCAGTGCTTATTTTAGGGTTTGCTTTGAGAAAAATGAACCCTGAGTACTTCATGTCCCAGATTCAAGTCCAAACTTGCAGTGTTAGAAAAGATCCAATACCAAAGGAATCGAATGCTCATAGCCTAGATACATGTATAATGTTTAGGGAAGCTATGCAGCTCTCTGATTCAAAAGAAATGATGTAACGCAAGACAAAGAAATCCCAGTCAGTGCTGATATGTTTCTGGGGCTGCATCAGAACAAGACACTTACTGATTGATCTGAATGAGTCACAAGCGTGAATATTATTAGGACAGATTTCAAATGATCAGCGAATACGATTAACCTCATTTAGACTCGGAGAGACTGAACTGTATATTTGATTATGAGCAGTTTGATTGTTGCTAAATTGTCTAAATGTGCCACTGAAAGCAGAGAAAAGAGCTTGCAGTTCCAAAGCCTTGAAACAGTAAGACATATGGGATCATTATAGGTTACATCATTACGCAAGTAGAGAGTGTTTTCACAACACATCATAAACCGGCCATACTGGCGGCACTGAACGTAATCAAAGCCACTGAACCGAACAAAACTTGCATATTTTGCTGATTATTGCCGCTAAAAATGGTCAATTATTGTCATGTTTTGGGCTGTACTAATCGGTCGGACCAGGAAAAACATTTGGAGTACTACAGACTGCCAAAAGTTATAACAAATCAAGGAGATGAGTGCAATAAACTGTCTGAGGAACAAAAGGCGTTTGGTTGGCCAAACTGAACCAGGATTTCCAGTGCAAGAATCTTGACAATATTTATGTTTGTTCTTTTCATTTCCAGTCTGGTAGGTGAAATATTAGGCTAATATCTTAATTAATTCTGCTCCTATGTATCTTTACCAGCTAACTTTAATTTGTCAAAATAGTGTGCCCTTTCCTGCTTACTAAGTCCTTCTCTACGATTTAGGAGCTTCAACACTTTTTTTTTGGTTTAGACAGCATAAATTAGCAATACAATGTATTTAGTCGTACATTAACCATGCAATCCATGCTGTTGTTTACATCTGAGTATCTCCAATATGGCCGTGCATCAGGGTAAATGACCAAATTGTGATGTAAGTGCAAACCCTCTATTTAGTGATTCACTGATTCATTAATTTGAATTATTTGTTTCAAAAATGCTGATTCAGTCACAGACAAATTACTAAATTATTAATTCCATCGATTCATGCAGAAACGAATCAGGTCTTTTGTCTTTGTGAGTGATTGAATCATTCATTCAGGTTATTCAAAACTCCTGACAGATTCAGGAATTGATAGACGCTAATGTGTTGCAGTTTGTAGCATTTATGCTGTGGCGCTGTTTGTTTGAATGAACAAAAAAGGGACAAAAAGTATCTGGTCTTATTCATGAAACATGCAAATATGAGTAAATTCTAAGTAATTTCCATGTAAAACAGGCCTTCCTGCTGAAAAAAAAAAAAAAAAAGTTACAACCAGATATTAGCCTAATATTTCATCTACCTGACTGGAAATGATAAGAACAAACACGAATGTTGTCAAGATACTTGCCCTGGATAATCCTGCTTCAGTTTGGCCAACCACAAACACCTTTTGTTCCTCAGACAGTTTTTTCACTCTTCTCCTTAATTTGTTATAATTTTTGGCAGTCTATAGTACTCCAAATGTTTTTCCCGGTCCGACCGATAAGTGCAGCCCAAAACATGACAATAAATGACCATTTTCAGCAGCATTAATCAGCAAAATTTGAGTTGTTCTGTGCCGCCAATATGGCCGACTGTGCCTACTTGCATGTCCAGGAATGCAGTGAAATATTCCGGACTCCCTTCTCAGATTTGGCTCCAGTAAAGGAATTTATGAAACAATATTATGGTAGTGCATCCAAATAAGCTGTCATGAGTTTGCCAAAAAGAAGACAGGACGTTTAGCGCTCCATTTACATGCGGTAGGGAACAGCTGTACATTTCTTTCCTACCAACTAACATTTTGAATATACAAACATTTTCATGAATTCAAAAGTTTATGTCAGTTTCATGAATGAGACCCAATGTGTCTAAAATGTAAGTTGCTCAATATTAAGATAATATTTAAAATACAGACAGATTCTCATTGGATCATTTTCTGATTTAGTTTGATGTTTACAGAGGCCAATTTGAGTGTGATTTCTGTTTCAGTGATCTCTCAGGAGATATTATGTTGGGTATATAAAAACTAAAATAAAATGTCAATAAAAATATACCTAAGTACTAAAACGTAACTAACTTGTGCAAAAAGACATTTGAAGATGTTATACAGCATATAACACTATACATAGGAGATTGTGGGACACATTGCATGGATGGTAGGCCTATAATAAAAAATACGGTTATGAAATGGGTAGATTTTAAATATCCAGGACCATAAAGTCCCAATGTTTGATGAATACTGAGATGTAATAGAGTTTCGTTTTAGCTCCTCTCCCTGATAGCTGCACACACACACCTAACCATCCACAACCTTGCCATTTTTGGTGACATTTTCATCCATTTTGGGGAAGAGTGTGATATAAGGGCTGTTTGAAGAGCCTGTCATTTCTCACGGTGTGCCTCGTCTGCGATAATGAGCTATAAAATATGATGAGAGGGAGAGATATCGCATCAGCTCTTTCACAGCAGCCTCCCTATTATTTTGTTTATTTCTTCAGATCTTTTTTCAGTCTTTTTCGGCATCTTTTGCTTTGTTCTGCCATCTTGGAATATTCTGTAAAGGGCATTTTATGCATAATGTCAAGAATATGGAGTTCAGGGATGAAGAAGAGGTAGACAGAAAATAAATTTATCTATCAGAGAAATTCAGTAGCAGTTTAACTGTTTTTTACATATGTAGGTAGTTGTTTTGTACTATATTCTGTAGTATTTTAAAGTTTATGTCGGCATATTTTTACACTTATTTCTAATATAGGTCTGTTTTATTGTGGAATGCACCTGGTTGAACCTAAAAGTTGAAAAATGACCACTGCCATCCACAATGCATCATAATCCCAAATCGCAAACCTCTCTGATACTTTTTTCTATTGGGAGATCTTCATGCTACCCCTCACTAACAGGTAATTCGTCATCCTCCAAATATTTGCGCATGGACCTAATTACAGTTCCACGCTTGCCCACTGGACATCTCCGTGCTCAAGCTGTGAATATCACCAGCTGAATCCACCAACTAACTAAAATGTTGTTATCCCCATGGATAATGAATGACAGGCTCCACGTGACAGAGTGTTAGCCTACTGAATCTTTCATGGCCAGGCTTCTATGGTTTGACGCATGTGTTGTATATTTGGCTTGACGTGGGTGCGGCGCAGTGCACTGGAAGTGTCTTTTATCGTGGCTGTCTTCTTGCTGCAGTGTGTTCTCTCTCAGGGAAAGTTCTCAAGGCTCTGCCATGCACAAAAAAAGCTCTTTTGCTATACATACATCACTCACCCAAGATGGCACAAGTTGCAGTGCTATTTTTGAGTTAGTAGAGGCAGTCTTTCTTCATGTAGTCAGTATATGTACAAATATTTTTGGGCTACTAGTAGCACACAAAGGTATCTTTCTAAGATATAAAGACAAAAATAGTATTTTCTGGTATATTCACTCTTATTTACTCTTATAAAATTATATTATATTTTATTTTATTTTATATTAAATTAAATACAATGTATTTATTTTTGTTTTATTACATTAAATACAATATTCCTTTTTAATTCCTTTTTATTTTATTTATTTTATTAAATTAAATACAATTTATATTATTTTATTTGTTTTGTTTTATTCAATTAAATATTTTAATTTTATTTTATTTTATTTATTTATGGATTGTTTTATTAAATTGAATACAATTTATTTATTTTATTTTATGTATTTTTTTAATTAAAGACAATTTATTTTAATTTTTAATTTTATTTATTTTTTATATTATTTATGTTTTATTAAATTAAATATAATTTATTTCATTTCAATTATGTTTTATTAAGTTAATTACAATTTATCTTAATTTTTAAAATTTTACATTGTTTTTTAAATAAAAACAAATTTATATTGATTTTTAATTTCATTTATTTCTTTTTTTATTTTATTTCTTTTTTATTAAATTAAATACAATTTATTTCATTTTAATTGCTTTATTAAATTAAATACGATTTATGTTATTCTTTATTTTTCTGTAATTTTATTGTATTTATGTTTTATTAAATTAAATACAATTTATTTATTTTATTTGTGTAGTAAATTTAATAACATTTATTTTAATTTTTTTTTTTTTTTTTTTGTTTCATTTATTTTATTTATGTTGTATTAAATTAAAGACAATTTATTTCATATTAAATTTATGTTTTATTAAATTTAATGAACTGGAGGCTTAAACATATTCACTCTTACAAATTATTGCAAAATTACTGTTGTCTGTGATCTCGCCGTAGGTTTAAAGTACTATGTTTATGCAATGCAAACAAGTATTGATTATATTTTTATTGAAGTATGCTTTTTTTAACGTTTATATTTAGCCTGAATAACAAAACAGTCATTGCCTTAACTCTCAACTCCGCCTGATTGTCATAGAAACTATTGCCATTGTCATAGTAACTACTGCTCGGAAAGTACAGCTAGAAATGTTCTCTTGTATCAATTTGCAAAGAGCCAAGTGTCTTCTGCAGGCTTGATGGAAAAGGTATCAGATGAACCTGCAACTGACTCTTTTTGAGGAAAGCCCAGCTGGAAACTCTGACCTTCACTTGTCTTTGTCGACAGGGAATGAGCTACTTTGTCGCAGATGCCGGCAGGCTGAGAAAATGCCAAATTGCACATTTACCTCAGTGCAGTCCTCTTCTGGACAATAAACAAATTCACTGTTATCCACACAGGACACGAAAAACCGAAGTGAATCAATCTTGAATAAAAAGCCATTTAATGAGCTCTAGCAGTTTTGTGCAGCGCTGTGCCAGAATCGCCCCTCTCATATAATGCACAGATGGGAAGTAATGTTTAAGAAGACATGGGAATTTGGTGGGGAGTGTGCTGCCTCAAATGATTGCAAATTGATTTTCGTCCCAATAACAGTTTTCTAATAGGTCTTGTTTGGATCAGTTCCTGAGGGAAATCTCATTCTCTGTATTGTTGATGACCCTGAAGAATATGCGTGCAGACTGAATGTGTTTTATTTTTAACCCTTTGCTTGTGTATCTCCCATCATGATTAATTTAGTCTTATATTCCTTTAACGTAGCAGGTGTGTTGCAATTTGTCAGATTTGTGCTGTAAAATGTGTAAATACAGCAATATTAAAAAGCTTACCTGCATGTCAGAGCTGTTGTGCAAAGGTAAACACCAAGATTTGTCTGCTTAGCATGGTGCAGTTAGCACCTGTTGCTAGATGCTGTTGTTGTGTAGAACACTATCTCCAAGATGTAGCCATATGCAATACCTGTTAAAAAAACATATGACATTTCATAATATCTTCTCACAGATCATCAAAGCTATCCTTTTGTAGCACTGGTAACTAATCTAGCAGGCTAATTACCTAGCAGCATGCTAACTTGCAGCCTTACAGGCTAGCTGCATGCTTAGATGGCTTGTTAATCAGCTAGTCACATGCTTTGCAGGTTTATAGGCAAACAGTATGCAAAATTGAAATGCTAACTATATATATAGCAACAATATATATATATATATATATATATATTTTTTTTTTTTTTTATTATTACTATTATTATTATTATTTCTTCCAGGGTATAAAAGTACCAGCACACATATTATAGTACAACAATATTTAATTCTGTGTTATATGGTTTTATTAAAAAAAAAACACAGTAAAGCTATAGATATGTGGTTTATTTCGTCTCGTCATTACTATGGTTTCACTATTAATACTGAAGTAAAAACCATGGTTCATTTTGTAGTTACTGTGATTTTACTACAAAAATGTAGTTAAACCATTGTTATTATAGTAAACCATGTTTTACCAGAATTAATTCTGTGGTTACTATGGTTTTACTACAAGAATGATATTTAAACCATGGTTCTTGTAGTAAAACCATGGTTAATTCTGTGGTTACTATGGTTTTAATACAAAAAACATAGTTAAATCATGGTTCTTTGTAGTTACTGTGATTTTACTACAAAAACGTAGTTAAACCACGGTTCTTGTAGTAAAACCACATTTTTACACAAAACCATAGTTACTTTTGTAGTTACCATGGTTTTACTACAAATTCTATTGTAAAAACATGGTTTATTTTGTAGTTACTGTGATTTTACTACAAAAACCATAGTTAAACCATGGTTACTCTAGTAAAACCATGGTTAACTTTATAGTTACTGTGATTTTACTACAAAAACTATAGTTAAACCATGGTTACTCTAGTAAAACCATGGTTAACTTTGTAGTTACTGTGATTTTACTACAAAAACGTAGTTAAACCATGGTTCTTGTAGTAAAACCATAGTTACTTTTGTAGTTACCATGGTTTTACTACAAATCCTATTGTAAAAACATGGTTTGTTTTGTAGTTACTGTGATTTTACTACAAAAACCATAGTTAAACCATGGTTACTCTAGTAAAACCATGGTGAACTTTGTAGTTACTGTGATTTTACAACAAAAAACTATAGTTAAACCATGGTTACTCTAGTAAAACCATGGTTAACTTTGTAGTTACTGTGATTTTACAACAAAAAACTATAGTTAAACCATGGTTACTCTAGTAAAACCATGGTTAACTTTGTAGTTACTGTGATTTTACTACAAAAACATAGTTAAACCATGGTTCTTGTAGTAAAACCATAGTTACTTTTGTAGTTACCATGGTTTTATTACAAAGCCTATTGTAAAAACATGATTTATTTTGTAGTTACTGTGATTTTACTACAGAAACCATAGTTAAACCATGGTTACTCTAGTAAAACCATGGTAAACTTTGTAGTTACTGTGATTTTACTACAAAAATGTAGTTAAACCATGGTTCTTGTAGTAAAACCATGGTTAACTTTGTAGTTACTGTGATTTTACAACAAAAAACTATAGTTAAACCATGGTTACTCTAGTAAAACCATGGTTAACTTTGTAGTTACTGTGATTTTACTACAAAAACATAGTTAAACCATGGTTCCTGTAGTAAAACCATAGTTACTTTTGTAGTTACCATGGTTTTATTACAAATCCTATTGTAAAAACATGATTTATTTTGTAGTTACTGTGATTTTACTACAGAAACCATAGTTAAACCATGGTTACTCTAGTAAAACCATGGTAAACTTTGTAGTTACTGTGATTTTACTACAAAAATGTAGTTAAACCATGGTTCTTGTAGTAAAACCATAGTTAATTTTGTAGTTACCATAGTTTAACTGCAAATCCTATAGTAAAACTTTGTAGTTACTGTGATTTTACTACAAAAATGTAGTAAAATCATGGTTAATTCTGTGGTTACTATGGTTTTAATGTAAATGCTATGGTGAAACCATGGTTAATTCTGTGTTTACTATGGTTTACTACAAAAAAAAACAACAAAAAAAAAAACAAAAAAACAGTTATGGTTCTTGTAGTAAAAACATAGTTAATTTCGTAGTTATCATGGTTTTACTGCAAACTCAATTGTAAAACCATGGTTAATTCTGTGTTTTTTTTGTATTTGTTTAATACAAAAACCATAGTTAATTTGAGGTTACCATGGTTTAACTACAGTAATCATGTTTTTTTGGTTTTATTTGTAGTAATTTTGTAAGGGAAGTCAGTAATTGTTGTATTTACACAGCATAACATTGCAAAGCAATTTTTAGGTTATTTTTTACCAAGGTACTTCATATAATTCATTAAATTACAGTATACTTAAAAGCATGAAATCAGGCATGTGATTGGCTAAGGACAAAAAAGCAGGAAAATATACTAAGACAACCAGCCCCCCCCCAGTAAAGAAGGACCCATAACAACTTATTTGAACAAAAAAATACATTGTAATTTATTTAACATGCAACTTTTTTTTTGTACAGTATGACACATAACAACTTATTTGGTGGATGTGTAACAGTGGGAATCAAAAGCAAGTGTCTTGTCCACTGCTCCATCACCACCTCTCTCTATAACAACAAATAAATTTTAACTTATTTTTGTACACATATTTTAACTTATTTTTGTACACTCTGTGGGTAGTAACTACAGTACTGGTACAACTGGTATTTTCTTTAGCGGCTATAGAAAACCATTCCCTTCCGTTCCCTTTAGTTACTGTTGCTATGTCCGACAAGCGACGCATAATATAATAAAATATTGAATGGGAATATACGTTGCACTTGACCTATCACTACAAGACGACTTGACAGATTCGGCAGCATTCATTCGCGGAAAAATCATTAGGCCTACATAGTCTACATGTAGATTCCTTTAAATGTTAAGGGGAAGATTAAAAAAGAGAAACTGGGTCTGTGAATTCAATTCTCACAGAATCACAGTTGAATTCACAATTGAATTCATATCTTGCTACTCAGTCAGAATCTCATTAACCTGGAGTCCCAGTCTCTGTCACAATAATCATATAGGCTATGTGATGTTTTAGGCCTATTTTGCAGACATCCATTTAAAATGTAGGCAATGGCTTATAAAGAAACTTTTTTCCATATCCACTTAGGTTTCTCAGCTTGCACTCTAGCATTTGTGTGGTCCAGGTAACGTTAGCTTTGCATAAAAAAAAATGGTTATCATTCGCATGGCTACTTTTACTTGAGTAAAGAAGTTAAATCAGTACTTCTACTTTTACCAGAGTATTTTTTAACACAAGTATCTGTACTTCTACTTGAGTACGAGAAGTGAGACGGACTATTTTCTTTAGCGGAAGCAATATAAATCGTTTTTAAATCAATAAACTCCTTTTAAAATCAATATTTTGTGTCAAATTATTGATTTATTTTGTAGGTAGCCATGTAATAAGCGGGATAATGTAGAGTTTGTCTTACATGTGCACACACTTTCATGAGGCACACACGCGCGGTCTCGTGCTCTCTCTCGTCATGCACGCGCTACGCGGTTTGGAGCACAGTCTCTGTCTCGCGGGCGCACTCACTCCCTCGCTCTAGATTCCGGGAGAAACTATTTGCGGCCATCAGATTCAGTGAGCTATATATTTAATATAATAATTAAAATATAATTATTGATTTTTCATTAGACTATTTTTTGGTGCCCCCTCAGCACTCGGTACCCTACGCACAGTGCGTGATGCGCGTGGTGGGAGCGGCAGCGCTGAATGAACCTTATTGAAAAGTGTTAACTTACCATCTTACCAGTTAACGGTTAATAATCGGACAATGATTTGCGGTTGTCGGCTGGGAAAATTAACCGAAATGAGCGACTGAGGTAACTTACACTGCGCAGCAGGGAGCTTGATTGACAGGTGATCTGACCAATCATACTTCGCCATCCGCCATTTGCGAACGGTCGCAAATACGTCCTTGTTGATACTTGGAAAGGAAGGAAAAATGCATCTGTTTGCCATCTGACGTGTCGCCCGGTGTGGCCCTATTGCTCGGGGACGGCGATTGTGGTTCCGTCCCGGGTTACCATGGTGACGGCTGTGAGATCCCCCTTTTTTTTTTTTTTTTTTTTTAACAGATCTGCATGATTCACATAGGTCACATTTTCAGGTCGAAAAATCCGGAATTCCGGATTAATCCGGAAAAATCACATCCCTGTGAAATGAACTTTTTACCTTTGACATACAGTAACAGCTCAAGATGGTCGCTTGTGAACGTTTTAGGACTCATGACTGGGAATGCTAACGGCTAGCTCTCTCCTGTTATTATAGACCACCTTGATTAGCACATTACTTTCCTGTTCTCTTTCTCCTCTCTGCTGTTCTGTCTAATTAAAGCCATAAAAATCCCATAAATATAATTAATTTAGACAAATCTGAAGTGAATGAGTCTGACTATACGTACATCATCTTCATGTCTTCTTCATCAGCGCTAATTAATCTGGAAGAGGCTCGTGTATGACATCGCCATTCATTATGCGCTTATTCAAATTAGCAATTCAAAGGATGATCCCACTTGTGCCCTCTCGCTCCGACCAAAGAAATTTAAATTAGGGTTCTTGTTTAACTAAACTAATAACCCACACACCTAATTCATGAGTGTGCCATTTCCCGTAATGAGTCCACAGGTCTTATAGATAGTAACAGATAGGATGGACGGTATTAACATATGTATGGGGGAGTAGAGTGCTGTTCTGCATTGTAATTCACAGTGTGTCTGTCTGCTGGCGATGTGAATATATGGACCAGTGGGAATAAGACATGGGAATAAATCCTTTCGTAAAACCTCGCTTGAGGCAGAAAGACAGCAAGAATTGTGTTGAGTGAGACCGATCTCATTTGCTGCATTAGCAGAGACCCAAACGGCTGTCGAATAAATGAGAAGAGGTCTCTGTGTCTTGTGACAGGCATGAGTTTTATTTGTGAGCTCATTTGGTCACAGCTTTACAAAGCCTATTTTAAAAAGTGTGAAGTAAAGGCAGGAACATTGATGAAGCATGCCGTGACATGCTTTACAAGCAAAAAAGGCCTGATTTTGTTAAGGATATATGTTTAATATATTCTTCTTACAGAGACAGTTTCCTTCATATTTTAATGGACTGTTTAATGTGTTTAATTATATGCTTATTCAGTTCGGTAAAATATGCTTAATAATCATAAGTACAACAAATTATACATTGCTAAAAAAATGCCCCTTTTTCCATTATGTATTGAGATCTATAGCATCCTCAGTCCATTTTTTGGCACTCAACATAGCCCTTTTTATGAAGTGTATATATATATATATATATATATATATATTTTTTTAAACTAAATTCATTTGGTATTTATTTTAGTAGCAGTGTACCCTAACAACACTGTAGATTTTCTTTTATTCTTTATTCTTTAAAATACATTTAAATTAAATCTTGGCAATGAGTCAGATGTGAAACCAGCGGCTGTGATAAGACAGCGATGCTTGATAGGTGCTATTCATCTTAAATAAGGGACTAATTTACGAAACACTTGATAAGAAAAGCCTGTTTGCCTCTCAAAGCATTGTTTTCCCATCACTAGAGTACCCCAAATCATATTTTCATACCAGAGTGTTTCATTTGTGCCCACCCATGTTTAAAATACAGTTTTGACATTACCGCATCACTGATGTCAAATGTCCTTGGCTTCATAAAGCCTTATTAAAGGAATAGTTCACCCAAAAATGAAAATTACCCCATGATTTACTCAGCCCCAAGTCATTTTAGGTGTGTATGACTTTCCTATTTCAGACAAATACAATCTGAGTTATATTCAAAAATGTTCTGGCTTTTCCAAGCTTTATAATGGCAGTGAATGGCTGTTGAGATTTTGAAGTCCAAAAAAGTGCATCAATCCATCATGAAAAGTATACGACTCTGGGGGGTTAATAATGGCCTTCTGAAGTGAATTAATGCATTTGTATTAATAAAAACATATATATATATATATTTAAAACGTCATAAACTGTAATCTCTAGCTTCCGCTAACTGCCATATGTGCTTTGACAAGAGAGTGGCGTTCCAGCGGATGATGTAGGATGTAGTGAGTAACATGGAAGTGCAGAGGAAAGAGCAAAACAAAACAGGCATGAATAACAAGTAAAAAACAAGCCTTTATTAACACCCCGGAGCCGCGTGGAGTACTTTTATGATGGATGGATGCACTTTATTGGATGCACTTTATCACTTTAAAATCTCAACACCCATTTAACTGCCATTATAAAGCTTGAAAGAGTCATGACATTTTTTAAAAGAGAAGTTCACTTCCAGAACAAACATTCACAGATAATTTACTCACCCCCTTGTCATCCAAGATGCTTATGTCTTTCTTTCTTCAGAAATTATGTTTCTTGAGAAAAAAAAATCAGGAATTATAGTGGACTTCAGTGGTGCCCCCAAATTTGAACTTCCAAAATGCAGTTTAAATGCAGCTTTAAATGGCTCTAAACAATCTGAGCTGAGGAAGAAGGGTCTTATCTAGCAAAGCGATTGGTCATTTTCTAAACAAATTGATTGAATGTAGTTAGGGTATGTCGAAAAACTTCCACCTCGTTTTCTTCCCCAACTTCAAAATCGCCCTACATCGCTGCAGAAGTACCGACCCAGTGTTTACAAAGTGAACATGCAAAAAAGATCAAACTCCTTTTACAAAAAAAGGTAAAACAGCAATGTAGGATGATTTTGTCATTGAAGAAGCCCTGAATAGTCAGCATTGACCACGTCAACTAGATGAGCCCCAGAGACAGACCTCCAGTGAAGACCTCGTCACCTAGATGGCCATCGGCGCAAGACTATGGGAACCAGATGAGATTAAACTGCCTTTAACTGAAAATTGAGTGTTTACTGTTGTTCTTTTGCATTATTGATGCACTATTTTCTATTTAATAATGTAAAGCTGCTTTGTCACAATCTGTATTGTTAAAAGCGCTATATAAATAAAGGTGACTTGACTTGAAGAAGAAAACGAGACGGGAGTTTTTCGACATATCTTAACTCTATTGACCTAGATTACACAGACGCATGTGCATCATAGAGACGAGAGAAGACAAGCATTTGAAAGCATTAAAAAGTACATAAATTGTCAATTTTAAAAAATGACCGATAGCTTCACTAGATAACATCCTTCTTCCTCGGCTGGGATCATTTAGAGCCATTTGAAGCTGCATTTGAACTGCATTTTGGAAGTTCAAACTTGGGAGAACCTTTGAAGTCCACTATATGAAGATAATTACCGAAATGTTTTCCTCAAGAAACATAGTTTCTTATCGACTGAGGAAAGAAAGACATGAACATCTTGGATGCAAAGGAAATTATCTGTAAAATTTTGTTCTGGAAGAGAACTTCTCCTTTAATATAACTAATTGTATTTATCTGAAAGAAGAAAGTCATATACACCTACAATGGCTTGAGGGTGAGTAAATCATGCGGTATTTTTCATGTTTGGGTGAACTATCCCTTTAAGCAGTTTGTTTTTTAGAACAGCATCAGAGTGGGTATAGAAGTCAAATGCATCATTCATTTATACTTGATGTTGAAGCATTTATCCAAGGTAATGTGCAACTGATTCAGTGTTGATTTCCATTTGCAGGCTCAGCATGTGGCCCAATGAGAGCTCCGAAAATCAAAGGTGATTAGAAGTGACCAACCGCCATCCTTCAAACTCAGTCAAACTCAAGGGACCCATTTGATTGGAGCCTCAAGGACCTCTCAAGATTTCTTTAGCTGTAAACACTCAAGCAGATCAAAAGAACAGCACAGCTACGGATTATGCCTATATAGGCTCTGACGTGCAGTGTAGATAAGAACATCCCTGAAACCATGGCGGACCCCTACCACAACAACATTTACCACCAGGGAGACGGAGACAGCTATGGGACGTACGGACAGGGAGGACAGGATGGCTACGGTTATCAGACTGAATACCCTCCCCAGGAGGAAGATGCTGCCAGTGACGTCACAGAAGGACATGATGAAGATGATCAAATGTATGAAGGGGAGTACCAGGGCATCCCACATCCGGATGAGGTCAAGGCAGCCCGGAGGGCGGCTAGAGCAAAAGCAAGGACCGCGGCCGACGCTGTGTCAGATCAGGAGGAGCTTGCTGAACAATACGAGGACATCATGGAGGACTGTGGACACGGGAGGTTCCAGTGGACCCTGTTTGTGGTGTTGGGTCTGGCACTAATGGCGGACAGCGTGGAGTGCTTTGTAGTGGCCTTGGTGCTACCCAGTGCAGAGAAAGACATGTGTTTGTCCCACGCCGAGAAGGGAATGCTGGGTAAGTCAACACTTTAGTGTTCAGAATAGCATACTACCATAGTATATCTGCAGTAAACACGTGAATGATCCAATAAATTAGCCAAAATGGGAAGTATACTGCACTTACAGTACACTGTAAGTGCAGTACACTACATGCTACACAACGCTGTGACAAGCGATAAAAGGTATCTTTTCCATGTTAATCAGAGTTTTGTCCTAACTAACAGAACAACATATAAACAAATGACAGTGATAATCTCAGGTAATGATTATGAAGGTCCGATCTAAGTCAAATAATTTGCGAACCCACTCCGAAGTTCCAATCTAAATCAAATGATTTGTAATCCACACTCTGAAGTTCCAATCTAAAGCAAAACATTTGTGAACCTGCTCCGAAGTTCCGATCTAAACCAAATGATTCGCAATCCACACTTTGAAGTTCCAATCTAAAGCAAAAGATTTGCGAACCCACTCCGAAGTTCGAATCTAAATCAAATGATTCGCAATCCACACTCTGAAGTACCGATCTGAATAATGATTCATGAGCCATCATTTCAGATCAGGACTAGAAGCACTGATCACGAATCATTGTACTTAGATCAGAACTTCAATTCGCGTAATGATTCACGAACCCGTTCCTGTTCCTATCGAAATCAAATGATTCGCAATACACACTCTGAAGTCCTGATCTGAATCAAATGAATCTCAATATGCAAAGTTTTGATCTAAATCAAATGATTTGCGATAAGCAATCCGATTGGAGTGTAATAGTTTAACTGATTCAGTTTCGAAGAGCTCCGTTTCACCCATCACTACATTTTTTAAATCATTACAAGTGATGTTGAAATTCGAAAATGAATGGCTCTTTTAATTTAATCGGGTTTTTGCTAGTGAATCGCTTGAAAGGAATGATCGATGTCACAAGTTATAATAAAACTTAGTGGTTTCAGCGTAAATGACTCAATTGATTTGGTTCATCTGTTCCTCTTTTTGCTTCTTCAGCCAACGTTTACATGACACTGTCAGTACTGCTACTTGTTTAGCTCGATTGTTTTCTGAAATAAATGAAAAAGGTATTATGTTTTTTGAATTGCGATAATTTTGTGTGAAAATATATGTGGTTATTGACAAAATTAAACACTTATTTTTTATAGATACATTGTCTTTCAATAATTCAAGCACTTTTCAAGTACCTCCTCAGAAATATTGCTATTTTCAAGAGTTTTCCAGACCTTAAAATTCAAAAAGTCAAATTCAAGTACTTCAAGCACTTTAAGCACCTTGTACGAACCCTGTTATAGTCTTACTGAAAGCAACAACAGATAGTTTACCTCAGATCTTGAAAATAAATTTAAGCAAAGATGTGCGTTAAAACAGCGAACTAAGATGGTATCAGTCACTCAGTATGTACATTTAATAATCTTAAAAAAATTTAATATTTATGAATTAGATTATAAGCGTATACATTTCGTTGCGAGTGCAGTGCGCTTCTGAAAAAGCCCGCTCACACACGCTTTTGATTGGCTGTGATATTTGATTGATTCTGTCGTGTTAGTCTGGTGTGGACACCCAAATTGCCAGTGCTAACCCTTATGAAAACTAACCATGGTTTTACTACAAATGAAACCAAAAAAACACAAATTAACCAAAGTTTTGCTACACTACCCATTGTTTAACCATGGTGTTTGTAGTAAAACTGTGGTAAATGGTAATCAGTATGCCCAAAATCCATGGTTACTCCACTTTTACTACAATAAGACCATAGGTCATTTTCGTAACAAGCTATTAAGCTGCTAACATTTCTTTATTAACTAACTATTTAATCATATTGCAAAATATAAAGACATAAATGAAAGGCTAAATAACCGCATTTAGTATAAATGCTAAGCTAAAACAGTAGTGGGTTGAAAATGTAGTTTACTACTATTTGAAACATTTAGTACTGCATAATGTGTAACATTTCATATTATTTTGAAACATAGCAGGCCGTATACAATGTAGTAGTATGTAGTTAGCATTATGCTAGCATTCCATTACTTAGTTTAAAATGAACACAGACATACATGAACAATCTGAGAGGATATAAGGAGGATTTTCTTGCTGTATATGGATTTTTATGGATGTAGGCCATGTGCTGATATCCTTTTTCCTGAAACCTTTTTTTATTACAAAAAATCCAACCAAGCAAAACCGCATGAATTAAATTTAGCTTGTTATGGAGTCCTGGGTGCGGTTCTGTATGCACATGCTGATGAAAAGTTTTAGTGTAATTAAACCTAGTGATTTTGTGAATTGAGACAGACCTGAATGATGGCATACAGTCAATTTTAGCCAGCTGGTACTTAAGGAGACCATTAATTAAGAACGTTCTCAAATTAGCTAATGGAGCACTCAACGCTTGAGATTCATGTGGCTGGGTTTCACGCTCAGTTTTACATCAATCCACTCTTGCTTAGTAAAGCAGTTAGGGGAACTGACTCGTGACTCCCAAAGGTACGAGTGAAATGGGTTAGTCTTCGGACAGACTAAAGCCTTAGAGAAACAATTAAGCAAGATCAAGCAAGCACAGAAATTGGAGCAATAGGTAGTTGTGTTTAATGTGCCCCAAATTTATTGTCCCTATAGATGAGACAGAAGCTTTGTGGTACTAGTATAGTTCATTTTTTTGATTAATCTGCTCCTTAATTTATTATTATTACATCAGGAAGCCAAACTTAAACACTTCAGCTTACCAAGTAATAATAAAGACAATCTACAAATCTGCTATCGGATTGAATTTTTCACCAGAGGTGACAATGCAAAACCTTCCCCCGTCTGGATAAGTGATATTGATGTGTGTGCAGAAGCAGCGTGTATGAGAGTAAAGACTGTCTGTGATCGCCAGGGAGCCAGAATGAGCGAGCACTTTCTATCCTGCACACCCGTCGGTTGAAAACAACTGAGTCAGCAGTAGCCCGACAGATCGATAGCTTCTCTCCTGACCTTGCTCTGATACATAATCCTGAGCCCACCTCCCTCTGCAATCGCCATCAGGTTATATTCATCACTCGCTTTTTTCATTTATCTTACTTCACATCGCTATCAGGGTTGGTTCTGATATGCCATCTTTACACTGGTATTTTAGCTTCTTGCAGGTCTAGAACAAGAACATGATGTCTTATAAAGGGGTCTGCCACTTTTACAGGTTTTAGTAGTTGTTCTCATTTTTGGCTCAACACTGTGCCAGATTTCATGTTGCATTGCTTGTCAGCTAACTATTAAAGTGCAGTCACAGTTAGTGTTGTTGACAGCTTTTTTACTGGTGAAATACTTGTGATCGGGAATTCGGCATAAAGGCAAATGATTACCTCATGCAGATTATACATCGGGTTAAGTTAGTCATGTGAATTTGCCACAATAGCCAATAGAAAGCTGCTTTGTTTAAACACGGTTGATAGACAATATTATCTGGATAGACAAGATAATACACAACGGACCTATTTTCTTCTTTTCCAATAAATGTTGCCAAATTTTCACTTTTATTCTTGAAAAAATAGGCTTGTTTGAGATTTCTTATCTCAATATGTGACACTTGACCACAAAACCAGCCATAAGTGTAAATTTTGGTTTCCACTGATGTGTGGTTTGTTAGGATGGGACAATATTTGGCTGAGATACAACTATTTGGAAATCTGGAATCTGAGAGAAAAAAATCGAAATATTGAGAAAATCGCCTTTAAAGTTGTCCAAATGAAGTTCATAGCAAAGCATATTACTAATCAAAAGTTAAGTTTTAATATATTTATGGTAAGAAATTTACAAAAAATCTTCATGGAACATGATCTTTTGCTTAATAATGCCATAAAAGAAAAATCGATAAATTTGACCCATCCTATGTATTTTTGGCTATTGCTACAAATATACCTGTGCTACTTAAGACTGGTTTTGTGGCCCAGGGTCACATATGTTTCCGAAATGTTTTTAGGGGGCATTTACATGTAATGTTTTGAACGTTGGACTATTTTTAGAAATGCAACACTCATAAAAACGTGACTAATACACTAAATTAGCCAAAAAGGACAGTTTACTCCATTAGGCTGTAGGTACTAGTTTCCCATGATGCATTGTACTCAACCTTACATTTCCAGAGCTAACCCTAATGAAAATAACCATGGTTTTACTACAAATAAAACCAAAAAAACATGGTTACTATAGTTAATCCACAAATTATATGGCTACACTATCCATAGTTTAACCATGGCATTTGTAGTAAAACGGAAAAACCATAGTTCCCACACTTTTACTACAATAAAACCATGTTTACTTTTCGTAATAAACTATCAAGCTACTAACATCTCTTCACTGACTCACTATTAGATCGTACTGCAAAAAGACATAAACTAAAGGCTAAAGGCTAAATAAATATATTTGGCAGAAATGCTAACATATAATCTTTTTAAAGTTTAACTATTTGAAATTTATCATCTTAAAAAATGCATAAAATGCATTATAAATCATAAAAACAATGCAAATTGTGACATAACTGCCAAAGGTATCGCTCTGAATGTCTGTGGCGATATTGATAAACTAAAACGGTTTATATGGGTCAAATTTGAAGACATTTCCACAAAGGTTTCCAAGGCTAGCCAACCTTATTAATCACGTAGTAGAGTTTTAAATTATCTAGTCATTCAAAGTGCCTCAAACATTTAAGTAAAGAAGGTCAACAAACGTGTGTACTTTCTGCACCACTATATTATTCTGCACCAAATGTAATTTCAAAAGTTTCATGTTTTTGATTTAAATAGTCTCCTTAAGCCTCCTTTATCTCTCATTGGTCAAAAAATGCATACAGCCCCACCCAAACTCACACCATTGGTCGAGTCAGTGTTGCTATGTCAGGCAGGTCAGAGTTCTTAAACAACCAGAGGAATGTTTTGAAAAAACTTACAAATAGCCTATTTAGAGTCTCTGCATATTAAACTGGGACAGGTGAAAGTATTTTAGTGTGGAATAAATGACACAGCTCACCTTTAACCCTGGATACGTAAACAGAAGTTGTCACGTTAATCTGTATGACAATAAAAAATGAAATCACAGCATCGGCTTAGCTTTCAGCCCTCATTTTGGCTCTGAAATGTTGTCACGACTGCGTGACTCGGCGGATTAAGGCTGACCAATGGGATGCTGGGAGGATCCTCATGCTGAGCAGTGGGGGATAATGGCAGCTCCATATGTTGATCTGCTCATAGAGGACAGTGCTGTCACTCTGACACTAGTCCTATACCAAATTCCTTTCACCACATGACCATCTGTACTCCACGCCAGGCCCTTGTGCATATGCCTGTGCAATGTTATAGTTTTGGGGAGGAAATCTGCAGAATAGGTTTGATAAAATGAGTTAAAAGTTGCTGAGAATACTGTATTAATCATAATGTTGGCATAATAGAATCAGATGAAATATTTATATTAAATCATTTAATGTAATAAATGCTTAATATTTATACCTGATATTTAATTGTTAAATATTTAAAAACATTAAATATTTAATAAAAACCTAAAAGAGACCAGAAGTTGTTCTAGAATTTCAGTTTTTTAAAACGCTAAGGAATGATCTTTTTTGCATTTGGTGAACACGTTTTTTCAAAGCAACTTATGTGACAAGGTCATACGTTCCCTGGGAAGTAAGCCATAGCGCCATTTGCTAATGTTTGAGCTAAAAAATAGCTTTAATTACAATTAAACCTTTCAAACTTCTATTGCCTTCCTAAAGCATAATTGTAATAATCTTGCACTTTAAAGAAGAGTTAATCTACTGGCATAATACTAACATGCCTCCACTGTCATTGTACAACATTTGCACAAAGGTTCAAATTGAATGCCAGCTCTTTCGCCACTCTCTTAAGTGAGCACCCCGCTGACAGGTACATTCACTAAACCTGTTACGTCAGCCAAATTGCACACCTGTGAGTCCTGCTATGGCGTCTGAACACCCACTCGGACTCATTAAGATTGACCAGGAAAATCTTCTATTGCAATCACTTAACCTTAACTGCTCATTTGATGTTTCCTTTCCTCCATTTCCGAGGCTACATTAGCTTAAATTGATTGTGGTCGCTTGAGTTCTGATCTTACATATTTCTATGGCATTTAAAAACACATGTAGACTCTATTGAATCTCATTAGGTAAGAGTGATTGAAAGTAAACACTATGCAGTAAATTTATTTTGAGGGGTGATGAGAATCTTAATGCATGGAGGAAAGGAGGGAAAGGATGCCCCCTAGAGGTACTGTAAAATAGAAAAGAGGTATGCCAATCGAACTCACATGGTTTATTGTTTCTTCCGCAGGTTTGATAGTATTCCTGGGAATGATGTTCGGAGCATTTATTTGGGGAGGCCTGGCTGATAAAGTGGGCCGACGGAAATGTCTGATTGTCGTCCTGGCCATGAACTGCATCTCTGCCTTCTTCTCCTCATTTGCCCAGGGATACGGTTTCTTCCTATTCTTCAGGCTGTTCTCTGGAATTGGGTAAGCTGGAGAAAAAAAAAAGAACGAGAAGGAGTGGTATATTAAGAAAAAACACAAAAAGGTCTGCCCTTCACCTTGGGAGCCATATAATTGCTTGACAATAAGTCATTGTTTTCCATTAGAGGTTGAGCCCTTGTGTAAATCAAGCATGTCCAGACTCAGGCCCTTCTCCCTCAGCTCAACTTCTAATTTAAACCAAGCAGTGCTGAGCGGTAATTACAGGACTGATTCATGGGGAACTCTCAGTCTTGCTGCCTCTGGTCGTATTTTCAAACTATAATACCCTTAAGACTACATCATGACTTTAAAGGTCTCCTCAATATGCTCTCATGGCCATTTACTTGTTTTGTTGACAAGAAAGAGGTAATGAATGTTTGCGGATATGAATAACAGCAATGTGTTGTCTTGCAGGATTGGAGGCTCTGTTCCAATCGTGTACTCATACTTCTCCGAGTTCCTGCAGATGGATAAAAGAGGAGAACATCTCAGCTGGCTCTGCATGTTCTGGATGGTGGGGGGCATCTATGCCTCCTTCACCGCCTGGGGTATCATCCCTCGATATGGTACATATTGTCTTTGTATATTGTGTCTTTAAAGATTAAGCTCCTTCTACCCTTGTTTTTAAATATTTGTTGATTGGTTGTATTTCAGGCTGGGGTTTCAGTATGGGCTCAGAGTTCCAGTTCCACAGCTGGAGGGTGTTTGTTCTGGTCTGTGCTCTCCCAGCTATAGCAGCTTTTATCGGGCTAATGTTCATGCCTGAGAGCCCACGCTTCCTACTCGAGGTACCTATCTGAAATATACAGTAGCATTGTTCCAACACCTAGTGAGCTGGCTTGCTGCCTACTGCCTACACAAACAGCTGCTTTCAAAGATGGCATTATATCATGGTTCCTAATAAGGTTCTTCATAGATGTATCTCTGTGTCTCTTCCAGAATGCTAAACATGATGAGGCCTGGATGATCTTGAAACAGGTTCATGACACCAACTGGAGAGCCAAAGGAGAACCTGAGAGAGTGTTTACCGTAAGATTTTCAAGAGCTGATTTGATGTTTGGAGTAAAAAGTAATGCATTTTGACTACATTATGTAATGTTGTGAAGATTTTTTTTATCATAATGCCTCATGGACAATAAATCCTTTTATCCAGGTAACTCAAATAAAGACTCCAAAGACACAGGAAGATGAGTTTATTGAGATTCAGACTGCAACTGGAACTGCTTTCCAGAGATGGGTGGTTCGAACTCTGACACTGACCAAGCTGGTAAACCATAAAGCTAACAGTTCAACTGATTAAGTTCTTCAATATGTAATATTAATAGAAGCTGTTTTTGTGTGCAGGTCATGAAAAATGTTTTGTCCCTCTTGGGTCGTGATCTAAGACTTCCTACTCTGCTAATGGCCATCATATGGTTCACAATGGCATTTAGGTAAACCACTTTTGCGAATTACTATTGTGTCCTGAAAACACTGGTGCATTGATTATTTTATTAAACTCTTCTTCAGTATGGAACTGTAGTGCCTCTAGTGTCAGAAAAAAGAATTGCAACACCACCTTTGTCCATCACTGGTTGGGAAAATAGATTGTTCCGCCTCCAAACTCCACTAACCATTTGTGGAGTTTTAACACTTATGAAACTATACATTTCATTGCTTCTATTTCTTGTGGTATATTTCAGTTATTACGGGCTTTCGGTGTGGTTTCCTGACATGATCAAACACCTCCAGCATGAGGAGTATGAATCCAAGCTGAAAGTGTTTCACCGGGAGAAGGTGGAGCAATTTCATTTCAACTTCTCTTTGGAAAACCAAGTCCATAAAGAAGGAGAATACATTAACGACAAGTATGTTGACAGAAACACCATCTGCGACATTCATTATCCATAAATATTCCTCCTAATTGTCAGGCTACAGTATCTCAAAGTATGCTGTGTGCTTTCATGCAGGTTCACCAACATTGAGATGAAGTCTGTGAAGTTTGAAGACTCCTTGTTCGTGGACTGTGTCTTCGAGAACATCCGATCCACAGAAACGCTCTTTGAGAACTGCACCATCCGCGGTACTCTGTTTTACGACACAGGTAAGAGATCTTCCTCACAATCCAGAGTTGTTTTAGTGCAGTAGGCCTCATGGTTTCTTCATTTCCACAGACTTATATGAAGAAAAGTTCATTGACTGTACATTTGAGAACGTCACTTTCCTACACAACAAGAAGGGATGCCATTTAGACTATGAGGAGGAGAACGACGTCCTCATCTACTTGGTCAGCTTCTTAGGCAGCTTAGCTGTGTTGCCTGGAAATATCATTTCGGCACTCTTCATGGACAAGATTGGACGAATCAAGATTATAGGTGAGCTGAACCGCAGCCTAGACAGCTACAAACCATAACATAGCTTTTTTCAGAGATGCTGTCTATATTTTAAGATCCAGTAGTTTGCTTATGTTGTTTCTAACCAAGAAGAGCTTGTGAAGACCACTTTTTCTTCTCTCTGCAGGTGGTTCGATGCTTATTTCTGCTGGCTGCACCTTTTTCCTGTTTTTGAGCTTTAGTCAGGCAGCCATCATAGCCTGGCAGTGTCTGTTTTGTGGCGTTAGCGTAGCAGCATGGAACGGCATTCAAGTCATCACCGTGGAGCTCTACCCAGCTTCAAAAAGGTATGACTAATATATTATTTTGAGAAATTAGTGTTGTTTTTGCGAGTAGATTTGCAAAGAGTGCTAAAGAAGCTTCTCTCGCCTCATCTCTCGCCTACTTAACAATGTGCAAATATAATCACAGTGAGTTTTGTGTAGTTGTGTTAAACTACAGTAGTGCTAAAACCTGTTAGAATGACCAGAGATCAGCATTCTCCATGTAAAACTGATCAGGCAGACCAAACTGTAAGTCGTAGAGACTTAAAAACTTGGAGGTATGGTAGGACTCATGCCATCTACCATGTCACCAAAGCTCACACCATATTGCCTGACGGCGGCGCTACAGCGATCAAAAGTACGAAATCGCCCCAAACTAAACCAGGGGTCACCAGATCCAGTCCTGGAGGTCCGGTGTCCCTGCGGAGTTTAGCTCCAACCATAATCAAACACACCTGAACCAGCTAATCAAGGTCTTACTAGGTATACTTGAAACTCCCAGTCAGGTGTGTTGAGGAAATTTGGAGGTAAACTCTGCAGGACCCGGGCCCTCCAGGAACAAGTTTGGTGACCCCTGTCCTAAACCATTACTCGCAGGCTCCCTGTTGAAAAAAACAGCATATGCTGGTAGGTAGGTTTTGATGCTGGGATGCTGATTAAGTAGGTTTTGATGCTGGTTTAAGCTGGTCCTTTACTGGTCATGTTGCTGGTCAAAAACCAGCATCAAAACCTACCCAACCAGCACCCCAGCATCAAAACCTACCTAACCAGCACCCCAGCATCAAAACCTACCTACCAGCATATGCAGTTTTTTTTCAGCAGGGCTTAAAGTGTCTTTAAGCCCGATTTGATCGTTGTGAAATTTTGGGATTATTTTAAAAAACCTACTTTTGCAAACTTGTCCTAGGTTTTTCACTTGATCAGAACCAAACCAGTGCAGAAAGATTCTCTGGAGAGCGAATATCAATAATTATCCCCCCAAAAAATTGAACTTTCGACTCACCGTTGCAACGGGGCGCCAAAACGTTCGTAAGGGGCGGAGCCATTTTAACTAATACGTCTATAACTCTTAAACGGAAAGAGATATTTTTGTCAAACTTGGAACACGTATGTAAGAGCTCAATCTGAGGTGACAGTTAAAAAACATGGAGTTTGGCCACTTGGTGGCGCTATAACAGGAAAAACGCATAAAAAGGGCTATAACTAAGCACTCGTTAGTCTGATCGACTCGAAAATTGGTATGCTGTGTCTTTATCTAAAGTGCCACAAGTGTCTATAAGGACGTTTGCATATCTCAAAATGAAATCTCAAAACCGTATGAAACTAGGTAAGCACATGCAACAAATGATTATGAACAAGCATTCAAAGTTTTATGGAAATCCGACAATAGGTGGCACTATAAGAGTCATAAACCATAAAAATAGATTTTCTTATTTTTTTAGCTTTCAAATACAGAACAACAATTGTTAACAATAACAACATTGATGTGCAATTGTATATTTGAACGATTAAATACATCTTGGATATAACAAAATAAATATTGTCCAGGCCACTTGTAGTCTGATTAACATACATGCTTAACGCTGAGTTACAATCACTTTATCAGTCCAGCTTTTCAAAAAACAGGCTTAATACAAATGTCTTTTTACACATACTGTCTTTTCATTGCCTGGTCTCAACTTCTTTTACAGAGCCACAGCGTTTGGAGTCTTAAATGCCATTTGTAAGTTGGCAGCTATATTGGGAAGCTCAATCTTTGCCTCATTCGTAGGCATCACCAAAGTCATCCCCATTCTGCTGTCATTCGGTGCTCTGGTTGGTGGTGGAGTGCTGGCCCTGAAACTGCCTGAGACCAGAGAGAAGGTCTTGCTGTGAAAATCTGAAGCTGACAGTTTGGTCCAGGTCACTGTATATGACTACTAGTGTGGAGATAACAACTGCTGGCATGTGTAAAATTGGGCTTATACTTTTAAACTCATAGTATGTGATATTAAACTCCAATATTCAAAAACTACAAGGACCAAATGATAGATATACCCCTAGTCAAATATTAATGTATAGATATGCCTGATATTTCCTATACAATAAGTTAAAGACCTGTTGGATCATTTGGAGCCTCAAAATATATATATATATCTGCACTAGTTATATAGTTTGAGAAAAATCTACAGGGAATGTTATTGAGAAAAACCTCTAGTGAGAAATACAATTGTCCCAGATTTGCTTTGAAGGGGTAATCAGAGTTATGGAAGTCTCAATCCTGTGCCATTTCTTGGTCAAAAAATTCAGGTACTGTTGAAGATTTTCTTTTGATCTTATTCTACAGCTTGTAATTTGCTATCGTCTCACCCTCTGCCTTTGCTTATAATGTAACCTCCGCTGAAAAAACGTGTATTTTTGTCCAGGTGTTTGCAAGTGTCCTACTGTATGTCAAGAGACTGATTTCAATGTGTCGCTGTACGTTTTGGATGCTCGGTACAGGATGTGTGCTTGTGTTTGTTAGGTCACTGCAGAAACCGTTACGTGTGCTTCCTCCGTTTTCTATTTTTGCTTTATTTCCTGTAAATTGCCCAATCTGGTGAAGCACCTTACAAAGCTCGCCTCACTTTACCTTGCCTTTCACTAAATGTGTTGTTTCTTAGTGCTCTCTCAATCTCTTTCTCTATCGCCCTCTTATTTTATGATTTCACATTCTGTGAATTTTAAAAAAGTTGGAGGGTTTGGTCACTTTGGACTTGAGCTTCACAGAGCCACATATCTGTACGTGTTGTTGACTGAGTTGCATGTGTGTAACTTATCAAGTAATGTTGTGTCTTTTCTCAATGTGTTGTCTGGATGATCTAATGTATGTCTCACTGCAAATAAAACTGGTTAGACCATACTAGTCAGTGGTAACCTGTATCATTTTAGTTTTCGTGAGCCGGTTATAGTACATGAAAAATGATGTTTCTGTTATCATTTACTCACCCTCATGTCATTACAAACCTGCATGTCTTTTCTAACATGAAAGACGATATTTTGTCTATACAATATTGTTTTTGGACCCCATTGATTTCAATTGTAAATGTTATTTTGTGTTCTAAGGAAGAAATACAGTCATACAGGTTTGGAATGACATGAGGGTGAGTAAATAATGACAAAAATGTAATGTTTGGCTGAACTATCCCTTTAAAGTTTATATTACTGTTACCTTTGTAACCAACGAACAAAGCTGTGCATGCTAACTATATTACTTTTTTGCTTTAAAAAACAAATTCTGAACAATACATGCGTTAAAATGAAATCTATACACCTAAATATAGAAGCCAGTTTTTGCTATGGTTAAAAAAAGGGGAGAATTGAACTTTCCATCTCACAATTCTGAGTTTTTCTTGCAATTCTGAGTTTACTTCTCAGAATTCTGACATTTTATCCCACAAATGTGAGATATAAACTCGCAACTGGGAGAAAAAAAAAGTTTTGTGAGATAAAAAGTTCCATTTGGCTTTCTTTATTTTTTATTCTGTTGCAAGTGTATATTTCACAATGTTTTTGCTTATATCTGACAATTATGATTTTTTTTTTTCTCATAATTGCCAGAAACAAAGTTCGAATTGTGAGATAAAAAGTCATAGATACATATATTTATTTTTGTTTGTTTATTTATTTATTTATTTTCCATGGCAGAAACAGGCTTCCATACCTGAAAAAAAGATCCATGTTGAAAATTCACCTCAAAAAAGTTGAATAAAAGTTGAATAAAAGCTGACTAATGCAACCTCTTTCTCATTATGCATAATTAATAATAAACTCTTGTGCAAGTTTATTTGTGAACACTCGCTTCTTATGTTTTATAGCATATTTATTTGGAAATATTTTCTGGCTGTCACAGAAATAATTCACTTTATGTTTTCCGTTCTGATGTTTTCGTTTTGTGACCGTACATTATGAATTAAAAAAAATAAACATTTATGTAATTCGCACAGTTTGTGTTGGGCTTTTTTTTTTTTTGGCTAAATACTTTTCTCTGCCTGCCAGCTCAATCTGTCTTGGGGTTTGAGCAACTGTGTGAAAGATGTAACAACAAGACCTGGGAAACAGAGCTGGAGCAGAGTCCCTTTTCGCTTGGTTGAGAGGTTTTAGTTTGTAGGCAAGCTATTCAACACTTACGGTCAGTGGAATTGTAGAAGTGGATGGGAAGATATGCAAAAACAGAGTGCAAAGCTCATTTTTAATGCAGATTCTGTTTTTAAAATAAGTGAATAACAAGCACTAGACTGTTGAAGATTCATGTGATAATGTACTTACAGTATTCAGTGCACTAAATATAGTTGTTTTTTTTTTTACATTGGGCACCACATACTTGTGCCGTTCTCACAATGCAATGTCATGTTTCTCCTGATTTGCAGCACCTCTGTCTCAAGATATTTTGTTTTGATTCACACTCAGGGTGCAAAATGCTGCACACTATGAGAGGAGGGAAAAAAAGAGCGAACATTGTCATTCCCATGGGAATGTTAAGAGAACAGTTTGGATAAAAGTTACTGCTTTAAATGTTAGGATTGAATAGAAACATGTCCTTAATAAAATACAGTCTTTTATCCTTTGGTGGATAGATGGTGAACACTGTGGTCTTACAAGATTGTGAACTAATAAATGCTAACAGTCTCGCCCACCGTGGATCTGAGGTGCCAAAGACCACCACAGACCTGGCACCTCTTGGCTCCCACAGGGTGAGCTCAGGGTTCGGGAAGTTCACTTAACAAAGGTCATACAGGGGCCTTGAAAGGACAAGTCATTGTGCTAAAATCATAGCTGCTGAGATGTTTCACAAACCTACTACAACACAAATATTGAACTAAATATATTTGTGATCCTGGACCACAAGTCTTAAGTAGCATTTGTAGCAATAGCCAAAAATACTCTGTATGGGTCAAAAGATCGACTGTTCTTGTATGCCAAAAATCATTACGATATTAAGTAAAGATCATGTTCCATGAGGATATTTTGTAAATTTACTACCGTAAATATATAAAACCTTAATTTTTGATTAGTAATATGCATTGCTAAGAACTTCGTTTGGACAATTTTAAAGGCAATTTTCTCAATATTTATATATATATTTTTTTGCACCCTCAGATACCAGATATTCAAATAGTTGTATCTTGGCCAAATATTGTCCTATCCCAACAAACCAATCAATAGAAAGTTTATTTATTCATCTTTCAGAAGATGAATCATCTTTCAGAATCAACTGAATTAAAAAAAAAAAAAAAAGACTGGTTTTGTGGTCCAGGGTCACATTTGGAGAGAAATCTCAAATGCTCATGAAGCCTGTATTTATTTAATCCAAAAAAAAAAAAAAAATTAAAAATAGTAATAGTAACTCCTTTGGGGGGAAACTAAATGTGCTCCTCCTTTAAAATATGGTCTAAAACAGTTGTATAGCTACAAAACACCGGCATTTTTAAATAGTCATTGACAAAATATTCCCTTCATGAACATGTTAAACAGCGATAACGGCATTTAGATACCTGTTGTCTGCAGTGTTGGGTTCTTTTCTCAGCCTCGATGATATGTAACACACTGCAAGTTGTCAGAGATTTGGTCAGATTGTTATGCTCTTTCAGTCACGTAAATTGAGCATTTGCATTCCATCTCCGGTATTACGAAACTTACACACAACAAAAACAGCTCCGATCACGGCGTCCTCCATTCACCGGTTGTTGACGTTTGTAAATGCCGCGAAAAAAGACGTCGCAGTCGGTGCGCAGCAACTAGGAAAACGGCCCGAGGGAGAAATTAGCTCTCTAGGAACCACCAAGCTGGCTAGTTCCTAGAACTAGGTGCAAAAGACCCTTTATTTAAGGCAAATGTTTCATTCATAAAAGCTTTGATAGTTATTTTTTTAGTACTATATACATTAGACAAACATATTGAGTAAAATTATGATAAAAAGAAAGATGTTTTATGTTAAACAAACTAATGTTAAATAATATATAAACAATTTACAGATGTGATCCTTACTGTTCCCTACTAAAATAGATGCTTCGGAAAATCTATTAATTTGTATCTGACTGGCTAAAAGTGCACTTAAGTGATTGTGAGAAGATGAACTCTTGACTTGTGCTCGGTGAGGTCGCAGAGCCGCTCGTGAACTGTGTCTCACAAGTTTAGCACCTTGTTGTTCTCAAGGTGCCATGTTGAGGTGCCAGTCTAAACAGTGGCATTTCAAAACTCCCACACTCACCCACACAGCTTCAAAGAGGCTAAATATGTAGTGAAAAGCCTTCTTAGAGTTCTTCAAGTCATTTTAGTGATTTTGAATGTTCAGCCATTTTACATTTGCGACATGGAGTATGCGTTCATCGCACTATGCTCATCATTGCTATGCTAATGCTAATCACTGTTTAAAAATTCATAATGTAAAGCTAACCAGTTTACATATGCATAGGCTTTATTTCTCAAATGTCTTTCAATGACAGTATATTGGTGTGATGGCTCTTAATATTGTTTAGCCAGCCTCATTAGCTCACTTACATATGTGGTGTGAAATTCCATTAAAGGTTCACACAGACAACAGAGAAGTGGTTTTGCCTTTAATGTGACCCATTAGAGGTGTCGTTTAACACCTTGGCTGTGAGAGAATGAGCTGAGTCTCTGTCCCTATACAACTGTGACCTATTGACCGCATAGCATCGTCTGTAGTTTGGTTTCGAAGAATCCAGCATTCAACTTTGCATTTGTATGAATTTGAGATCCATCTTTTTACACCGAAGACTACTGAGGGACTCATATGCAACTATTACAGAGGGTTCAAACACTCACTGAGACTTGATGCAACTATGCATTAGGAGCCAGGGGTGTAAACTTTTTGAATTTACACTTTTTAAATTTAAAATATTTTGTTTTCTGGGAAACATGTAAGTACCTTTTATAGATTCTGAAGGGTAGTACCAAATGAAAAAAATATGATATTTAGGCAAAATAAGGAGAATGTACATATCTTCATTCTGTTCAAAAGTTTACACCCCCGGGTCTTAATGCATCGTTTTTCCTTCTGGAGCATCAGTGAGCATTTGAACCTTCTGTAATAGTTGCATATGAGTCCCTCAATTGTCCTCAGTGTGAAAAGATGGATCTTAAAATCATACAGTCATTGTTGGAAAGGGTTAAAAACACATAAATGCTGAAAAACCAAAGAATTTGTGGGACCTGAAGGATTTTTCTGATGAACAACAGACAGTTTACAGGACAAACAAGGGACTCGTGAACAACTATCACTGAACACAGCTGTGGATCATTCATGTAACAGTATTAAGAATCAAGTGTATGTAAACTTTTGAACAAGGTCGTTTTTTAATAAAATCAACTATTATAAACATCTTTTATGTGCATATAGCATTATATGAAATTTTGATTATAATGTAATACATTTGCCTTTTTTTATTTTCCAAGTTTAGCATATGCATTTTTAATAAATTAATTAATTGTGTATACTTTTAGGTTGAAAATATTCCAAATAGCACTAGAGGGCTTGATGTTAAAAACAGTAATGAAGCAGGAAAAAAAAGGTTCATGCTGGGTAGGAGTGAAAAATCACACATTACCTGATGACTCATATCTGTAGGTTCCCACATCGGGACTGGGCTTCTCCCTCTCTCAGTGTAGTCTGGTCTGGGACAGACAGCGGCGGGCTGGAGAGGCCTGCAGAGGTGTCACTTCACACCTCTGAGGCCTGAAGCTGCTATAAAGCCTCCCTGCAGCAAACCCTCCGGCATCACTGACTCTCAAACCACACAGAATGGACATGTCTTCTCCTTTCTTCAACTACTTCACACAGAACTCCTGGAGCTGCCCGAGCTCAGACTCTGAATTCTACAACATCTCATCTCCTGAAGCTGTTTCTCCTACTTCCTACATGGACTTCTCTCCTTCATCACATCTTCAAAACAATTCCTCTTCACCTCCTGGAGGTGCAAAGGCACCCACGTCAGGTTCCTTACATCAAGATGGCGCACGTTCCCGTGTTGGAACTAGAAGAACGCGTTGCAAGAACCCAAGCAAGCAAAGACAGAGCGCCAGTGAGAAGGAGAAGCTCAGAATGAGGGATTTGACCAAAGCTCTCCACCACCTCAGGACTTACTTACCTCCTTCCGTGGCTCCTGTCGGCCAAACCTTGACGAAGATTGAAACCCTTCGCCTCACCATCCGCTACATTTCCTATTTGTCTGCTCAACTAGGCCTCAGCGAAGAGTCTCTCTGCCAGATGAGGGACCTGAGAGCTTCTAGATACCAAGGATCACCTCAAAACCAAGGCTATTCAACACCAGAGTACTGGGGATTCAGCACATCACATCCAGAACTGTCTCAAAGCACCTTCAGAGCTTCAGAGCATGTCTTGAGGAAGACAGAAATGGATTGTCATCAGGTCTGCATGAGCATGGAAACTCCTGCTTATGACGATTCCTTCAACTCCAGCTCTGAATCTCTTCTGGAATGCCCTTTGTATGCAGATACAGCCACAACATACCAGGTGTGTACTTTGTTTAGGACATTTAAAATGAAGAATATATATGGAATATGTAGCATATTGTGTTAGCTTTATATTATTAATTTCATTTTCAAAAGTGAATATTTGGGGTTCTAAACGCTGAATAAAATAAACTTACATTTTTCCTCCTCTCTTTTTAGGGCTACAACAAAGCTGTCCACTATCCGATTGCACCGGAATTCTGGGGATGAAACTCTCATCGGATTTTTTATACTTTTAAAACTTTTCAAATATATTTTTCATGGACTCCACTGTACAGTATTTAATGTATTTTAATATATTGTTTTATCTTATTTTAAGATTATATTATTTTAATATTATATATTTTGTATGCTATCTTTTTTTGTACAAAAATTATACTAATTTATTGATATTTATAATAAAAATGTCTAAATGTCAAAGTTTCGATTTTGTGTATTACCTTTTAACTTAAAACAATTGTGTTTATTTATCATTTAATAACATTAAAAAGGTCTTCACTATTTAAAATTAATTTTGAGCATTTGTGCAGCTTATTTCAATAATTTATAATTATTCATTATCAATATATTCTCAAACCAGGGTTATTACAGTTAACTGAAAACTAAAATTAAAACTAAATCCATATTTTCTCTTTTTTTTATTTAGTGTAACTTAATAAGTTAAATTAAACTAAATTAAAATTCATTAAAAAACTTTATGGACATATACACTACCAGTCAAAAGTTTTTTCATAAGATTTTTATTGTTTTTTTAAAGAAGTCCCTTCTGCTCACCAAGCCTGCATTTTAATTGATCCAAAGTACAGTAAAAACAGTAAAAATTTGTAATATTTTTTACTATTCAAAATAATGGTTTTCTATTTGAATATATATTAAAATGTAATTTATTTCTGTGATTTTAAAGCTGAATTTTTAGCATCATTACTCCAGTCACATGATCCTTTAGAAATCATTCTAATATTCTGATTTGCTGCTCAAAAAATATTATTATTATGTTGAAAACAGCAGTCAAATAATTTTTAGGTTTCTTTGATGAATAGAGAGTTCAGAAGAACAGCGTTTTTCTGAAATAGAAATCTTTTGTAACATTATAAATGTCTTTATCATCACTTTTGATCAACTTAAAGCATCCTTGCTAAATAAAAGTATTAATTCTATTATTATTATTATTATTATTATTATTATTGTTGCTGTTGTTGTTGTTGTTGTTGTTGTTGTTATAAATGTTTCTTGAACAGCAAATCACCATATTAGAATTATTATTGGAGGATCATGTGACACTGAAGACAAGTTGAAAATTTAGCTTTAATCGCAGGAATAAATTACATTTTAAAATATATTCAAATAGAAAGCAGTTGTTTTATATAGTAAAAATATACTATGCAATATATAAATTATATATGTATGTATGTATATATATATATATATATATATATATATATGTATACACACACACACACACACATATAATATACAATATATAAATTGTATATATATATATATATATATATATATATATATATATATATATATATGCACAATATTACTGATATTGCTGTATTTTGGAACAAATAAATGCAGACTTGGTGAGCAGAAGACACTTCTTTAAAAAATATTACAAATCTTACTGTTCAAAAATCTTTGACTGGTAGTATATGACAAAAACACAAAAAAAATTGTACTGAAAATATAACAACTAATTCAATATATGAATAAAGTCTGTAATAGTTTCTCATAATAATCTCAAACATATTCTAGATGGGTCACGGAGGCAACATGAATCCGTTTGCTTTGTTGTAAGGCAATGTCTATCGTCTCCATAAGGTGGCGCAAATTTACAGTCACATGCAGATGCACGGCAATAATTTGACCTCATGACGACTCCTCGTCGTGTCACTCTTGACATCCCGTCACTTTTGTCCTGAACTTATAAGCAAATATTCTCCTATACTTCTCCATTTAGCTTCTGTTGCATGATTTACTGATGTTACAGCAATGTGAGTTACACATTTCTTCTAGATCGATTAACCTGTGTTGTTTTGATAATATAATGCAATTCTACCTTCTGTCTGGCGATTTCATTACCGCTGACAGAAAAAAAAAAATTAAGCAAAAATTAGCCGGAATGTGCGGAAATTGCAAAGACAGGCAGTTACAGCATTAAAGGAGGCTTTGAGTCTCTCTTCAGTCATTTACATGTAAATTACACTCAGAATCCTGCTAATGGGCTTTTGCAGCCAGTATTCACATAAAGGAATATTAGATTCCACCAGATAAAGAAAATTTAATACGGAGCAAAACATTTAACCAGCACTAACAATTATTCAAGCAAGAAGATAAAATAGGATTAAAATATTATGTCTTTTCTTGAGGGTTGCACTTCCTAAAATGTAAAGGCAGTTATATATTTTCATGTAGAAAGATTTGTATGTATTGCGAGAAAATTATATAATATTAATTCTGATATATTAAGTATGTTCGTATAAAGACATGTTCATAAAAATATATTATTAAATTTTATCTGTCATTATACTAAAGCAAGAACATTTTCTGAAAAATACTTTTTTGTTGTCAACTATGTATTTTTCTCATACTAACATTAGAATAAAGGCAAAGCTAAAGACGACAAGGGCTATAAAAACACAGATACAGGTATTCTTAAATATACTGTATGTACATTACATAGAATGATATTTAACATTTTAATTCACAAAATTCGTTTTTTAAACAGCATCTTGCTTTATTGTTATTTTACCAAAAAAAAAAAAAAAGCAAAATATTAAATCTTTCAATTTCAAATGTTCTCATTTGAGGCCCTCTGGTGGTCAAACTGACTGAGATATAAAGTTACACTGAATTACATATTTAGAACATCTTTATATTGTTTATTAAAAAGTGTTTGTTTTCTGCCTTGCTTTTTAATTGTTTTAACTAATTTATAAAACAAAAATAAGTAAATAAATAAATATTTGCTCAATTTCAGAATGTTTAATGTATCAATTACATAATTAAACGTAAATAATTTGATTTAAATCATTGACCACTCAAATCAGAGATAAATGTTAAAAATCTGATAAACTAAACAATTTTGAATATAAATATTTATAGAAGAAGAAAAGGAAAAATATTATATATATTTAAAAATGTGACCGTTGACCACAAAACCAGTCATAAGGGTCAATTTCATCTGAATAAATAAAACTTTACATTGATGTATGGTTTGTTATGATATGACAATATAAGATACAACTATTCGAAAATCTGGAATATATGAGAAAAAAAAAAAAAAATATTGGTAATTTTGACCCATACACTGTATTTTTGGCTATTGCTACACCAATACTATGTAAGACTGGTTTTGTGGTCCAAGGTCACAAATAAATCAAAAGATATAACATGGTATTCCCCAACCCATTCAAGCTGTGCCATGACACAAAGGCCTTACCATCATCCAGGTACTAATCAGGCCTGTGCAAATAGAACCTCTTTCTTAATGTACCACAGGTCAACAAAAAAAGAGCTTCTCGCACCTCAAAGTCTGGAGCAGATGATCCCTTCAAAAGCCTGAACTTCATGCATCCTTATCTTCATAATCCTCTAATGCGAGAGGGGTCGGCGTGCTGCATGCGTTTCAGGACCGTGCTGAGGTGTTAGATACTGAGCTAATTAGAACTAGGGCTCTGCTTTAGGTACCCTTGACCCTGTGACTGATATGCTAATGCGGAGCTCAATACACAGTTTACAGAGCACTGGGAGGAAAGGATTTAGACAATTTAGTTGTTTACCTCAAATCAACATTTAACCGAGCAGGATAAGAAAAACACTTCACATTGATGTGCTAATCGACCTTTGATGCTTTAGGAAAAACTAAGAACACTTTGAAAAGGAAGAGGGAGACTCATTTGCAAGGAGGTCTGAGACTCTAAATCAACATTTTAGTGAATTAACAGTGACCAGTGACATTTTTAATGAGTTAAGCGCACATTTAGCGTTTTTTGATGTTTTTGTTTCTTGTTTGGTCTTGTATTAAGTTCACTGTATTCTTTAATCTATCAGGTTGTGTTAAATGCAAAAATCATGTCATAGATTTATATCTGAAATCCCATTCGATGACTTTTGATATCATATTCGGAATTTAGAACTTTTTCATTCTTGATTTCATCAGAAAATTCATAGAAGTCATTGCTTTTGATCTTGTCTGAAATGAGTGTGTCGTCTGGGAACAGTTGAAATCTAATTATTTCAGATCAGCACCGGGCAGGAAGGAGCAAAAAGTGACACGTTGTGGTCTGGGAACCATTTCCTCAGAGCTACTCACACTGAAGCCGTAATCCACAAGCCCAGGCTTGAGGAAGAGCTCACCTTACACCTCAGAGAAGAAAACAACAACTGGATACACAACCATCAATATTTTATCTTCCTTCAAATCTAAAAAGCACGTCCATGCACAGTTTTTTAGTATTTATTTAATTTGTATTATTATTATTTTTTTAATCTTGTCATTTGGACATTGTAAGGTTGATTTTAATTCTAAATAATTTATATTATGTATATTATAATCTAGAATATTTTTATTTATTTATTTATTTATTTATTAGTTTTAGAATATATATATTTTACATTTTTATACTAAGGTAAAACTGTTGAGTAAAACTGTGGTTTCAAATTCAAACTTTTAAAATCTGCTTTATTTAAAATAACCATCTTGAGTTCCCATGAGGCCATAAAAGGTAAAAGTCAGTTGTCTAAACAAAAACCTGTGAACAACTGACACAGGCTACACACTTCACAAAAAGAGGTGTTACTCTGAGAGCAAGCATTTTATAAAAAGCAGAAAATAAGAAATTTTAATTTCTTAACATTTTAAATGAATCTAAAAATAATTTTAATAAAAAGTAAATGTATAAATAAATGCATTTCTAATAAATAATAATAATAATAATAATAATAATAATAATAAACCGCCATTGTGCACCAGCTAAAAAACCCAGATAAAATAATAAAAATTAATAAAAACAACTTTCCTTCTACTTCACACTGCAGATACACAATCGTGTATGGCAAGGAGGCTCAATAAATAAATAAATAAAATAAAATAAAATAAAATAAATACAGCTGAGGTCAAAAGTTTACATACACCTTACAGAATCTGCAAAATGTTAATTATTTTACAAAAATAAGAGGGATCATACAAAATGCATGTTATTTTTTATTTAGTAGCGACCCGAATAAGATATTTCACATAAAAGGCTTTTACGTATAGTCCACAATCGAAAATAATAGCTGAATTTATAAAAATGACCCTATTCAAAAGTTTACATACACCTGATTCTTAATATTGTGTTGTTACCTGAATGATCCACAGCTTTTTTTTTTTTTTAGTGATAGTTGTTAATGAGTCCCTTGTTTGTCCTAAACAGTTAAATTGCCCGCTGTTAATCAGAAAAATTCTTCAGGTCACAAGTTTTTTTTGTTTGTTTGTTTGTTTGTTTTTTCATTATTTTTCTGTATTTGAACCCTTTCCAACAATGGCTGTATGATTTTGAGATCCATCTTTTCACACTGAGGACAACTGAGGGACTCATATGCAACTTTTACAAAAGGTTCAAACACTCACTGATGCTCCAGAAGCAAAAACGATGCATTAAGAGCTGAGCGTGAAAACTTTTGAACAGAATGAGATGTGTACATTTTTCTTATTCCTAAATATCATGTTTTTTTCATTTAGTACTGCCCTTCAGAAGCTACAGAAGATACTTGCATGTTTCCCAGAAGACAAAATAAGTTACATTTACCCTGATCTTCAAATTTCAAAAGTTTTCACCCCCCAGATCTTAAAATGAATCGAGACCTGTGTAACTTTCCTGCAAGATGGAAAAAAAAAAAATTGCATGGCATAGTTTTGATTGACTGGCTTTGCATTGTTAATTAAAACTGAACAATAACTAAGAATGCTTATAATTATAATTATACTGATCTTAATGCAGAAGCACACAGTGCCCAAAAATTCACATCACAATTATTTCCTTAAATAAAATCCCCAGACTTTAAATCTAAATCTATCTTGAACTTGTCCTGCACCAGTGAATGTTATTTTACCGCTGAATTTGCCACCTCCCACCTGTGCTTGAAGTGAAGTGAGTTTTCCCAGAGACCCCCTGCCCCTGGTGTGATGTCTCTCTGCTGCTTTGAAATTCTTAAGCGCCTTCTGGAGGTGCAACATCACACCTCTTCATCCAGGATATATTGGGCTGCTGCCTCCAGCTCTTTAGCATTCACTCAGGTACCAGAGAACAAGAAGGAAACATCTCCTCAAGCTTCAGAAAGTTCACAACCATGGAGTTTAACTTTTCTCCTTATATGCTCCAGGGAGCCAAATCCCAGATTGAATACGAGCGATCATCTACCACCATGGATGCTGGGTACTTCAGTGCCTGTGGCAGCCTTTCTCCAAGTTCCTCCATTGATTCTGGATGTTTTTCTCCTCCTGCAAGCTGTTGGGGAGCTGGAAGATCCACTGGGAAACCCGACATTGACTGCGCACCGGCTAAAAAACCAAGATTAGCTCTACCGGCTGATGGAAAGAGACGTTCCAGGTCTAAAAACCCTGGAACGAAGCGTCAGACGGCCAGTGAAAGAGAGAAGCTCAGGATGAGGGATCTCACCAAGGCTCTCCATCATCTCAGAACCTACTTACCTGCTTCTGTGGCTCCTGCTGGACAAACCCTGACCAAGATTGAGACCCTTCGTCTCACTATAAGCTACATCTCGTATCTTTCTGCTCAGCTGGAACAGTCTGAGGAGACCTTCAACCATGAAACAACATCAAGATGCTACTCACAAGATACCTCAGATAGGCTTCAGAATGGTCTGCTTTCTGAAACCTGGGGTCTGGATGAGCCACAGGGACTTGTGCAAGACAATGTCCAGTATTGTCCAACATTCACAACCTTTAGTGATTCACCACAACAGATGGAAAACAACTTCCCTTCTACTTCAAACTTCAGAGATGCACAATCTTATATGGTAAGGAGGCTTTTCATTACTGTTATTTTAATAAATATAAGACTGTTAGAGTTCTATTTGTTTGTTGCACAGTGGTTTAATTCCTTTTTCTTCCTTTAACAGTTTCCCTGCACAACAACACACAATGCTACATACAGCCATCAGTTTTTCCAATGAAGAACAACGAGGAGAAGATATAAGGTCACCTTATGACAAAATCAGATGGTCACTACGTGAAAACTTCATTTAAAGACTTTATTTGTTTTAATTATTTGTAATTATTTATCAGATAACATATTTTTATATTGAGTACATTTGTATATATTGCTTATTTATTGTCTTTTTTTAATTAAATGCTTTGAAATATGACTTTTTTTTTTTGCATTTGCTTTGTTTTTTCCTCATTTTACTTTAAAACACAATTCAACAGAACAGCAACATGTTGAATTAAACTTGAAATTTTAAAGTAGAAAGACTTACAGTATTTTAAAGATAATTTCAGTTTTATTTACACCTTCAAAAAATAATAGAAATTTGCTGATCATGTTCTTAAACGTATTTGAAACATTTTTTTCTGTTGCTGTTATAAAATATATAAAAACTACAATTCCAAAAAAGTTTCTGTGGGAGGGAATCATGATGTTTTTACAGCATTTTAGTGCCATGTTTAAAAAAAACAATCTAAGATTACGAGATTAAAGTCATAATATTTCAAGAATAAAGTCGAAATTACAAGAAAAAAGTCAAAATATTACAAGAATAAAGTCAAAATATTTTGACAATAAGGTCAAAATGATGAGAATAGAGTTGAAATGTTTCAAGAATAAAGTGAAAATTAAAAGAATAAAGTCTATAAAGTTGAGAATAAAGTCGAAATGTTTCAAGAATAAGTCAATATATTTTAAGAATAAAGTTAAAATTACGAGAATTAATTTGTAGCAATTACGAGATTAAAGTTATAATATTTTGAAAGTATATTGTAGCCTTTTTCACATGCAGTTGGCTAGAATATACTTTAATTGCTACAATTTATTTCTCGTAATTTCTACTCTTTATTCTTGAAACATTTTGACTTTATTCTTGTAATTTCGTCTTTATTCTCAAAATATTTTGGCTTTATTCTCAAAATATTACGACTTTAATCTCGTAATTTACTTTTTTTTTTAAATATCAATAGTAATCAATTGTTTTGTGATTATGAACAAAAATTATTGCTGAATCTGAATCTTCAAAATACTATTTTACTTCCAAAAGCTTAATCCCTTGTAGTAACTTTTTTAACGGATGAAAGAAGTTAGCATAAAAAATGAGCCTCAAAATATGTAACATCAACTGAAAAAATAAAACAGATATTAACCGTTTAAAATATAACAGAGTACTATAGGAATACTACAAGTAACTCTACATATGTATAAACACAAATATTACAAGAGCATTTAAAAAAAAAATCAGTAATAACAAAAGCAGATTATGAGTTTGCACATTTTCACATTGTGCCAAAGAAATGCTCACAAATGGATCATGTTATTTTACCCATAAACCGTGTCACTCCGACGTTGCTAAAAAGGAAGTTCAGATAATTGGAAAATATTAATTTCAGTCAAATGTACAGTTGTTTGCTATGTAGACCGTAAGTAAGGCCGGAACATGAATTACATGAACATACTCACTAGAAGCAGCAGAGTAGTCACTTGTAGAGGAAGCTACATTAAAACACAGGAAATATAAAATATATAAAATTTTTAAAATGAATTATTATTTGCATTATTAGTAACAAAAAACTATAATTATTTGTCAAACATCTATTACCTGTATTACCTGAATGCTGTCTTCTCCTCCATATAATATTCCATATAATAGCAGCCAAAGTCAATAACAGCAACCCCAATACCCAAAACACCAGCACTGAGGAACGCGCAGATTCAAATGTTTGCCCTGGATACTCTGAAGTGAGAAAAAAGGTCACAAAGACATTCACTTATCAGATACATTATGTATATTTATGTGCCCTAGTCTCATGTGAACTCATTACCTAAAGTGACGTCCAGTTTGTTGTCCAGACTGAGGTGTGTGGCAGAGCAGGTGTATTTGTATTTGTCTGCAGCCCTGATCTCCAGACTCTTCCTCATCTGGTACGTCCCGTCATCATTGGGCAGCAGATCTCCTCCAGTGATCTCATGATCAGCTACAGGCTGTTTGTCTCTGAACAGGGTCAGGTTGATATGACGAGGGTAAAATCCTGTTGCTAAACAACTCACACGAAACCCTCCAGAATCTGAGTTTGCTTTCTGGATGAGTCTGACTCTGGGTTTCACTGTTGAAGAAAGTTTAAAAAAAAGTGCTAAATGCACCTCTGGATACGTCTCTGGTTACTAACGTAACCTGTTGTGTACAGCATAAGCTGATGCTTTGGGGAAACAACTTTCTCAAAAAATACTGAAGCCTTATTCACTTAATGACATTGCATCATAATGGCCAATAGCGCTCGAGTACGTGAAAAAAGGGGGTGGGAACGCACCCTATATAAGTAGCGCTTAACTGCATTTCATCAGAATCTGAATAAGATACTGAATAAGAGAGCTTATAAAATACCTGAGCGTAGGTTTGTTCCCTATTTACGGAACCAAGGTTACATCAGCAACCAGAGATGTTCCCTTTCGAAAGGGTCTCTTAATGTGGCGTATAGCATGCGTATAGTATATGAAAAAGTCTGATGCTGCAAGATAACATGCAGTCGCACACTGCTATGCAGAAGAAGAGCACTAAAAACAGCGGCACTGTTGCTTGGTATATCATAAGAGGGATATGCAACACGTTCTCACTCCCAACTCATCGCATATTGCTTGGTCAGGACCCTTTGGCATCGCGTTTTGACACTCAAGGTACCCCTTTAGAGTCACTTTTGGACACGCAGGGTCCTCCATTGATTTCAGTTGTTTGCATTAATTAATGGTCCGCATGCATTTGTAAAAAAATATAAATAATATTTTATACTTTCACTGGAACACCTAAACCCACCCTTACCCACTTCTGAACAATATAAAACAAGTAACAGGCAAATATTAGTACAGTCACATGTATTTACTGCAGAAACTGACCATAAACAAGCATTACAAACAAGTCGTGTTGCACTCCAAGTCTTCTGAAGGCATATGATGTCTTTATACGAAGAAGAGAGTAAAACATAAAGTTTTAATCGCTGAGAATGATCCTACTCTGTTGACACGCTCACATCTCATTCAAAAGATACTCCCGAACATTACCATGACGCAATTAGTCATGAGACACACAAGAGCCAATGGCATTTCAGAACCAAGGCTGATGTAACGGTTCTTCTGGTGGGTGGCATTTTTTGAATTTATTTACGTACAAACATACTGAGATTTACGGCGGATGGAGACGGATCGCGTCTATTCCTCTCACAAGTCCATCGTTTTGCCTCGGAAAACTTGGAATATTAATACTTTTTGAATTATGACTATGACTTTAACTGTATCTGCCAGTTATATATTGTGTTTTATTGACCAATGGTAGGTTTAGGGGCAAGGGTTGGGATACGTGCTTATAAATGTGTAAATAATGAAATGTAAATAAAACTTGCGACTGTTTACATTGAGAAATCACATACCAACATGTATGCAATAATGGAAATATTATTACCCGATATATAATTTAATCATGACGATAAAATTCCGTGCCTTTTGCGTCAGCATTATGACGCCAAGGGTTTCTTATTTAAAGCAATGAAGGACTCTACAAGTCGAAAAATGACGCTAAAGGGGTACCCTGTGCTTCAAAAAGTGACGCCAAAGGGTCCTGACCAAGCGTCAATATGTGACGAGTTGGGAGTGAGAACGTGTTGGGATATGAGTGGCAGAATTGCCATTGTAGACACCTACATGAAAAACAGAAGGAGAAAGATTCTGATGAAATGCCGCTAATAAAGGGCGCCTTCCCGCGCCCTTTTTGCATGCTTGAGTACAATTGGCCATTGCAATGCAAGATAGGCACTATAGATATTATTGATTTATTTCCCAGAAAAAACACAAATTGCACCTTCAGTAGTCAGATAATTGTTCTTCCCAGATGTCAACAACCTAATAAGACATGCGTAATTTTGATTATATTTAAAGTATATTTTTTGCTTACAGAAGAATGCAGATTAAATGAGCTATACCTTTCCTATTGACTTGGTTTCTTCTCATCTTAAGGTTAGCCTTCAGAGTGTTCATGCATA